>NC_056746.1:986636844-986811844 GCF_019279795.1 Protopterus annectens | reverse complement strand
TGCCCTGTCTTGGGGACTAGAGACATATCAGTAAATACCCCAGGTCAGATTGTACTGGCATACATTTGACTTTCAGACTTCTTACCCTTTATAGCCTTACTGCAACTGCAGGTCCTGCTGTGCTATAACTGTATGAGTCTGTTGGGGGTTAATTCAACATTGTCACCATGTGTATGTCTTTACTATATATTTCTCTGTGATTTTCTACAGCTGACTTGCTGTGTGGGTGTGAGGAGTGGTTATGGGACCCATACCCTTACATCCATGCCTGTGACCTATGACCCCCAGTTAATTGTCCTCACACATATACTGCTGTGGGATTTGCTACCTTGGGTACTAATGCATAGTGTGGGGAGGCCAGTTTTGGCCAGACATTTCCTGGTGTCCCACATAGCTGTCAGTTGTGTCCTGCTATCCCAGTAGGCCACCCCATTCCCTTGCATGCATACAGCATTACCATAGATATGCTAGCAGAACATACTAATCCATTCATTTATTGTTAAGAAGGCCGACTTACCTTGTGCTTGCGGCAGTTGTGAGGACGGTGCTTGAGGGCTGCTTATGGTGGATGCACACAGTACACTGACTATACATGGTATGTTACAGGTAATGCGATGTGTGTATCATCCATTTTACTGTGTGTGTGAGTCAGACAAAGGTGTCCATCCTTGGGGTCCATACAGTGTCAGTTTGTGTTCTATGCATTGCCTCTTTGCCAAGGCCTGAGCATACTGGGCACACTTCTATCTGCCTATAGGATCAGGCTCAGCAGCCTCCTCCTGTGAGTCCCTCTGTGCCTGTGGGGACCTTGGCAATGGAGGTGGGCTGTGTGGCCCTTCCCCATGCTGTTCCTGCTGTAGCTGTTTCAGCAGGATCATATTGTGTAGCATGGTACATACTATGAACATGTTTGCACGTGTGGCTACAGAGTACTGCAAGGTTCTGCCAGATATGTCAAGGCATTGGAACTGTGACTTGAGCATCCCAAAAACGCACTCTATAATGATCCTGGTTTGTGTGTGTGCCTCATTATGGCATTTTTTGTGGGTGTGTTTGCATTTCTGATGTATGTCATCATCCACGGCTCCAATGCATAGACAGCATCCCCCACCAGATGGCCATATGGCATGTCCCCACAACAAATGCCTGGTACAGCTGTGATGAATGCCAGATGAAGGAGTTGTGATAGCTTCCAGGGCTGTCAGCACACACATTCATGATAATGCCCTGGGCATTGCACATGACCTGGCAGTTGATGGAGGGGAAGCCCTTGCGATTTATGTACACCCTACCTTGTTCATCGGGTGGTGCTTTGATGTGGATGTGCATGCAGTCTATGGCACCCAGTACCTCCAGGTATTCTGCTACATGATGGAAGAGACACATATTGCTGGTCCTCTCCTCACGGGTGTTGGGGAAGCAAATGTGCTCACTGACATGTTGTAGCATAGCATCCAGGAACTGGTGGAGTACCCTGGATGTGGATGCCTGTGAGACCCTCATAATGTCCCCAGTAGGTCTTTGGAAAGTGCCTGTAGCTAGAATTCTTAAGGCTACATATACCTTGGTATCCACTGGGATGGGTTCCCCTCTGTTGGTGCTAGGTCTGAGTTGAGGCTGGCACAGCTCAGTGATTTGCTGTAGTATGTCTTTGTCCACCATGTAGCACTCTACTATCTCCAGATCATGTAGCCTCTGGAAAGTTACCTTGGGTCTGAACACTCTTCTCCTCCTCCCCAGTCTGTGGTGGCTGTCAGCATTATCCTCCTCTCTGCCCTCAGCCTCTAGCACAAACGGAAGGATCAGAGAAATGTTAGCACCTAACATTTTTCCAGTTAAAATTCCCCCGCATGTATACACCAGTGGTGCAGAATTTGTGGGAAAAAACAGACTGTAAGGTGTTTCCATACTTTATACTGTTGTGCTGAAGATGCTGCCTGTATGATTGACTGACTATGATGCATTCCACCTGCTAGCTATGTTATTTGTACTTGATTGCTTTAATTCTGCTATTTTTCCTTTTTTTTCTTTTTTCTCTTCCCATTTCCTCCCTTTTTAAGCTCCGAGGTGCGCCGCTCAAACCCAGTGCTCAAATGTAAACAGTCCTGGTATTTTCTGTGGTTTTTTTGTTTTTGTTTTAGACCGAGTGCATGCTGCACAAACCCATTTAGCTGTTGTAAACAGCAAGAAATGGCCCTCCCTTGGGCGAGAACATGTTCCTCAGTTCATGGAATAAGATAATGCAGCCTCAGACACATCCCCTTGCTTACATCTGCTTAGCTAAGCTTATCTCTGCACCTGAGGTCTCCAATGTGCTTACAACATGTCTTACACACTCCTTTTTCATGTCTGTTTCTCCTCCTAGTTAAACCATCGTGCTAGAGCACCTACACGGTTAGGTGCAGTTTGGGACTTAGAAGATTTTTGTGATTCAGTAAATTCCCACTCATTTGCATACCCCACTGCCTTAGTCTGTAGTTACTGCTCTTACACAGAGCCTTTACCCTTGACAACCACCATTCCCTGGTATACTTTTCATTCTGCATGCCATATACTATAATGGCAAAATGCAGATTTCCCTTAAAACTGAGTTTTCACTTTTTTTCCCCACCCGATCCTGGTTGCCCACCACTGGCCTATGCTTAAACTTTTGATTTTTATACAAAATAATCAGTTTTCCATGCCAATGTCCATATATTTAGCTATTGGGATGCCTAACCATTCTAATACATGCCTTTTTGAGAACTGTCATGCCTCCGTTTTATTATTTGAAGAAATGTATTTGGTTAGTAACCAAATGCATTTCTGCAAATAACACTGTTCCTGCAAGGATACCTGGCTGCTTGGTGAATTGCTAATTCATCTCATTTGCATGTTTTTCACCAGCAAATGAGGTAATTAGCATTCTGCAGCATATTTTTATTTATTTATTATTTATTTTACATTTGTTGACCGGGCTAGTCTAACTGGATATATGTCCATTTTCAGTAGAGGCCCGGGGAGAAAAGCTCCAATGGAATATTACATTGTTTACACAGAATAGACCATACAAGATTAGAATTTAAAAAACAAAGTTAGACAATATATGCAATGTACAACTATGATAGTATCAAACAAGGAGAAAAAAGTCCTAATGTCTTTATACAAAGAAATAATAATAATAAAAAATATATATATATATATATATATATATATATATATTTATATTTTTTTTTTACCGTGGTAGTACTGTGTATATCAGATAACATTTCACTACATAGATATTAAGAAAAAGAAAGTTATGAGGGTGTAGGGTAAGAAAAAGAGACAGAGTAAGAGGGAAAGTTAATCTGGGTTGGTACAGGGGCAAAGCCATTGACTATTGAGATGCATAGTTAGTTGTCTTTTAAAAAGTGAGAGTGTAGACAAAGATGTGATATCAGAGGGTAGTTTGTTCCACATTTTTCCAACAGAGTTGGAAAAGAGGCAGTCCCCTGCTGAGTTATTAGGTTTGGGAGTATAAATCGGTAGTTTGTTTGAGGAGCGTAGCTGTTTCATGTTCTTGTAAGGTGTAACAAGGTTAGAGAGTATTGGTATCCATATCCATGCAGGAACAGTGTAGGCATGCTCGTGCAGGTCAGATCAGCTGTTTGCTTGATTGCTCAGTGGCCATATTCCATACAGGAGTGGCTACTCTGCTCCTGCATGGGATTTTTGGCTTCATGAATCCTGGGGCATATCTGTAAACATTTTAAAGCAATCATTGACAAATTCTGCATCTGCAATTGGCTTCCCTCTTTTGCTATTAGTTTTGATATCAAATAACTGATTTTCACTGGCACTTCACTACTCTTACTTGGGACTTTGAAAAGCGAGTGTTGGCTGATAATACCTTTCTTCAGAAGTTTTACTCTCTTAGTCCTCAGTTATCCAGCAATGCTGTCAAATTTAGCTGCTGGCTTTGTAGTGTAATGGTGCTTTATGCTGTACTCTTTGGGTACAGATATAGTTTCCTGACAAATTGAACACAAAATGATACCATGCTGCTCCATGATAAAATAATCCTCAGAAAATGAACTTTTGAAAACATGACCTTTACTGTCAATCTTTCTTCTCTTAGCGGTGAACATCATTTTGATGCATATTTGTGGGAAAAAGAAACCAAGAGAGGCATACAGTAAATGGACTCACTTCCTTCCATCCTAGATGTCTCTACAAAAGCAGTCTGAAGTAACATTTTTAAAATCTACTCATAATAATCCAGAATTAGCCTCAAAAGGGCCCCTTAGCATCATGGTATCTGTTGCTACTCTAACTCCCTGACACAACCCTGCACACTGCCCACCCAGCAATCCATATCAGGGATCAGTATATCTCTGGCAAAAAAAGATTAAATAAGTCAGAATGATGCTCCTAACTGATAATGAGTGCACGATCTTTGCAAAAAAATTTAACTCACATCAATGCAGGGGAATCTAAAATATGTATAATACAAGTATATGCACACAACGCATACACAGCAATCTATAAATTATGCACACATTCACTTCCACCAACACACACACACACACACACACACACACACACACACACACACACACACACACACACGCACGCACACACAAACACACACACACCAAATATAATAGGTTACTGACCACAAATATAGAGAAAGTGGAAATAAGTATGTCAGATATCCAATCTATGCACAGTATGCATACACACCAATGAATTGTGCATATATTCAGACTTCCACCATCATATAAATCATGTTACTTTTCCATAGTTAGTTTTACTCACAATCTGTTCTTCTCTCTTAAAATGAGAACAGTAATGCAGGCTTAAATATCAAAACAGAATGCTTCACATCACATGCTGTAAAGCCACAGGTGTACTCAGTGATTTACCAGAAAATCCCAAGTTGTACTGGGAGCAGGGATAATATGGGATGAAATCAAGAACCATGCATCTGTAGGGCAAGGATTCTGATTAAAGGCAAAAATAATTGGAATACAACGGTACTAAAGAATACAATGAGGGAGACATTTTAAATATTGCCCTTATAAGCTTAGAAAGTTGGTAGCATAAAAGGTTTTGCACTTTTAAATACTGTCTTATATGCATAAAAACTTGCTATCAAAACAGGTTTTAGTTTGGCATGCATTTTCTTAACCCTGTGAATTCTGGAACTGAAAAGAATGACATTCAGTGACTTCAGCCCATCATTATTTGCAAGAAAACCACAAATTTCATGAGGAACAGACTAGCAAATGCATAAAACTGAATATCTCTGCTACACTTGTGAGACCTCTCCCCACACTGCCCTTGTATTTCCTGCAACAATACTCAAACATTTTACATTTGAAAGGGAACCACAAATCTTATGAGAAGCCTACCAAAAGTATGAGGCAAAAAAATCCTGACATTCTGCATAAATCAGGACAGGTGAGATGTATGATGTTATACACTCAAATTTTAAGAGGAACACACCAAACATATAAGGCAAAAATGCAGACAGAAATCAGGACAACTGAAATGTATTGTATGATACACACAAATTTTATGAGGAAAAGACCATAAATATGAAGCAAAAAATCTGGATATTTACACAAGTCAGGACAGGTGAGAGGTATGATATTATTAGTGGCATTCATTGTAAGAGCAAGCAGTAAATAACACAATTTCCCCATCAGACTCTTCAGTAATTTAACCATAAATGCATATCTCTCAGTCTCTTAGTGCAAAAATATCAACTCAAAGCCTGATATAATGGGGGACAAAGGACCAAAAATAAGGACAGATTTTAAATATTGCTCCTATAAACTCAGAGAGCTGCTAGAATAACAATATTTATGTTAGCATGCATTTTCTGCAGGATATGAAGTCTGAAACTCAAATGCATGTCATTATTTAGTGACTGCAGTCCTCAGATCATACCAATAATTTGTCAGAAAACCACAAACTTTATGAGGTACAGTCCAAAACTATGAGGCAAAAATCTGGACAATCTGCAGAGATCTGGATGGTTGAGAGGTATGCATGTATGCACAAGCAGTTAAATAACACAGTTGCTGCACTGATTCATTTAATAGTATAACTGTGTAAGCACAAGCAGTAAATGGCACCATTTCACCATCAGACCCTTCAATAATTTAACCATGTATGCACAAGCATCTAAATTACAGCACTTTCCATCAACCTCTTTAGTAATTTAACTGTTAATGCACAAGCACTAAAGTGATACCATTTCCCCATCAATCCCCTCAGTAGTTTAACCATGTAAGCACAAGAAGTAAATGACTCTATTTCCTTGTGGATCCCTTCAGTAGTTTAACCATGGATGCACAAGCATTTAAATTACACCATTTTTGCAACAATCTCTTCAGTAGTTTACACACGTATGCACAAGCTGTAAATGACACCATTTACCCAAAGATCACTTCAATAGTTTAACCATATATGCACAACCACTCAAATGTCACAAAAATGAATTATTTCCCCTAATGATCCCTTTAGTAGTTTAACAATGTATGCACAAGCACTTCAATGACACCAAAATGAAAAAAAATTCCACCAAAGATCCCTTCAGTAGTTTGTCAATATATGCATAACCATGTGACTGACACATAATGAATTATTTTCCCTAACAATCCCTTTAGTAGTTTGTCCAAGTATGCAAAAGTACTTCAATAACACTAAAAGTAATTATATCCACAAATGATCCCTTCAGTAGTTTCTTCATGTAGTCACAATCAATTCAGTGGCACCAAAATGAACTATTTTCCCTAATGATCTCTTCAGCAGTTTGACCATGTATACACAAGCACTTCAGTGACACCAAAACAATCATTTTTTTTTCCAATGATCCCTTCAGCAATTTGACCATGCATGCACAAGCCTTTCACTGACACCAATATAAAATACTTCTCCAAGTGATCCCTTTAGTAGTTTGACAACAAATGCACAAGCACTTCAGTGACACCAAAACAAGCATTTCCCCTTGCAATCCCTTCAGAAGTCTGGCCATACATGCACAAGCACTTCACTGATACTACAATTAATAATTTCCCCAATTATCCCTTCAGTAGTTTGACCATGCATGCACAAGACTTTCACTGACACCAAAATGAAACACTTCTCCCAGTGGTTTCATCATTAATTTGTCTATGTAGGCACAAGCAATTCAATGGCACAAAAATGAATTATTTCCCCCAGTATACCTTCAGTAGTTTGATGACATATACACAAGCACTTCTGTCATACCAAAATGAAGCATTCACCCAGGCAGTCCCTTCAGAAGTTTATTATGCGTGCACAAGCACTTCACTGACACCAACATTTAACACTTCCCCCAGTGATCCCTTTAGTAGTTTCTACATATAGGTGCAATCATTTCAGTGACACCAAAAATGAACTATTTTCACCAGAAATCCCTTCAGTAGTTTGACTATTTATGCACAAGTCTTTCACTGCCACCAAAATAAAACACATCCCCCAATAATCTCTTCAGTAGTTTGTCTATGTATATACAATCATGTCAATGAATATAATTATTTCCCAGTGATCCTATCAGTATTTTTCCAGGTATGCACAAACACTTCAGTGACACCAAACTGAATTATTCCCCATCAATAACCATTCATCAGTTTGTCCATGTATGTACAAGCACTTCACTGATAGCAAAAATGAATCATTTCCCCTAATATTCCCTTCAGAAGTTTGACCATATATGCACAATCACTTATGACACCAAATGAATTCTTTGCCCCAGTGATACCTTCAGTATATTAACCATGTGTGCAAAAGCAGTGCATTAACACCAGAATGAATAACTTTTTCGCAATGACCCATTCAGTAATTTGACCATGTACATATAAGCCCTTCATTAACAATTGAATCATGTCCCACAATGTTCCCTTCAGTAGTTTGACAATGTATACACAGGCCCTTCACTAATACCAAAATTAAACACTTCCCCCAGCAATCAATTCATGAGTTGCTCCATGTATGCACAACCACTTTAATGGCACCAAAATGACTAATTTTTCCCAGTGACCCCTTTGTTATTTTGACCGTGTAGGCACAAGAACTTCAATTACAACAAAATGAATAATTTCCCCAAATGATCCCTTTACTAGATGCGCATGTATGCACAAGAACTGTATTGACACCAACATGAATTATTTTCCCCAGCTCTTCTTTGAACAGATTGTCAATGTATACACAAGCACTAGAGTGGCACAAAAATGAATCATTTCCCCCCCAAACTCCCTTCATCAGTTTGACCTTCTATGCACAAGGAATTCACTGACACCAAAATGAATCATTTCACCAACAATCACTTCACTAGTTTGACGATGTATGCACAAGCCGTTCATTGACTTGAAAGTGAATTGTTTCCAGTTATACTTACAGTAGTTTGTGTATGCACAAGCCGTTCATTGACTTGAAAGTGAATTGTTTCCAGTTATACTTACAGTAGTTTGTGTATGCACAAGCATTTCATTGACATCAAAGTGAATCATTTACCAAACTATTCCTTCAGTAGCTTGATCATGTATGTGCAAGCACTTCACTGACACCAAAATGAGTCTTATCCCAATGATCCCCTCAGTAGTTAGGTCATGTATGCACAAGCACTTCAGTGACAGAAAAATTAATTATTTCCCCAATAATCTATTCAGTGCTTTGACCATTTATGTACAAGCTCTTTACTGACTCCAAAATAAAACACTTCCCAAATGATCCTTTCAGTAGATTGTCCATGTATGTGTAATTGCTTCAATGACACCAAATTAATTGTTTTCCCTAGAGAAATATTCAGTAGTTTGACTGTGTGTGCAAAACCACTTCAGTAACTACATTAGGCAGAGCCCCTCACTAATACTCTTCAAGAGAAACCTTGACGAGTGGATTGGTAACAGAAAATACACACCTGGGATCACTTCATTGGCTCTTCTTGACAGTTAATTAATCAATGGGGTGGCAAAAGCTGACACACTCTGGCTAGGCTTATAAATGCCATTGGGCAGATAGCCTAGTACCTACCTATGAACCTATGAACCTAAGTAGCACCAAAATGCGTAACCTCTCCCAATGATCCCTTCATTAGTGTGACCATGTATGAATAAGCACTTCACTGACAATGAAATGAATCATTTCCTCGACAATCCATTCAGTAGTTTGACCATGTATGCACAAGGACTTCACTGATACCAAAATTAAGAGTTTCTCCTACTCCTATGCTCCCTTCAGTAGTTTAACCATGTATGCACAAGCACTTCAGTGATGCCCAAACTAATAATTTTCTCCAACAATCCCTTCAGTAATTTGGCCATGCCTGCACAAGTCTTTCACTGATACCAAAATGAAACACTTCCCCCAATGGTCCCTTCAGTAGTTTACCATGCATGCACAATTGCTTCAATGACAACAAAATTAATTATTTTCCCAGTGATCCCTTCAGTGTTCTTCCATGTCTGCACAAACGCTTGAGTGACACCAAAATGAATAATTTCCCCCAGTGGTCTATTCACTATTTGACCATGTATGCAAAAGGATTTGACTTATGTGAAAATTAATCATTACCCCAATTTTGTCTTCAGTAGTTTGACCTTGTATGCTCAGTTACTTTGTTGACACCAAAATGACTCATTTCCCCAGTGATCCCTTCAGTAGTTTGGCCATGTATAAACAAACCCTTCACTGATATAAAAATGAAACACTTCCACAACAATTGTTTCAGTAGTTTGTCCATGCATTCACAATCACTTCAATGACACCAAATGAATTATTTTCTGCAGCAATACCTTCAGTAATTTTATCATGTGTGCAAAAACACTTCAACAACACTAAAATGATCACTTTGACCAATGATGCATTTGGTAGTTTACCATGTATGTATTAGCACTTCAGTAACAACAAAACAAATCATTTTCCCTAAAGACCCTTCACTAGTTTGTCCACATATGCACAAGCACTTCAGTAGCACCAAAATTAATTATTTCCCTAACAATTCCTTCATTAGTTCGACCATGTATGGACAAACACTTCACTCACACCAAAATTAATCATTTCCCCCACTATCCATTCTATAATTTGATGATGTATGCAGAAGTACTCTAATGATACCAAAATAAACTATCTCCCCAATGATCTCCTCAGTAGTTTGTCGGTAAATGTACAAGTTCTTCACCAACACCAAAATTAATAATTTCCCCCAATTATCCCTTCAGATCTTTGTCCATGTATACACACGCTCTTCCATGACACCAAAATTAAATATTTTTCCCAGTGACCCATTCAGTGTTTGACCATCTATGACCAAGCACTCAGATGACATCAAAATGAATACTTTCCACTGAAAGATGCCTTTAGTAATTTCACCATATATGCACAAGCACTCAAATTACATCAGAATTAATCATTTTCCCAAGTAACCCTTCAATATTTTGTTCACTTATGCACAAACACTCAAATGACACCAAAATGAATAATTTCCCCACTGATCTGTTCAGCAGTTTGCCCAAGTAAGCACAAGCAATTCATTGTCAGCAAAATGCATCATTTCCCCTAACGACCCTCATCAATAGATTGTCCATGTATTCACAATAACTCAGCTGATAGCAAAATAAAAAAATTTTCCCTATGATCCCATCAGTAGTTTGTCCATGTATGAACAAACACTTCACTGGCAACCAAATTAATTATTTCCCAGATGATCCATTCAGTAGTTTGATTATGTATGCAGAAGGCTGTGACTGACACTAAAATGAATAATTTCCCCTAATTATCCCTTCAGTAGTTTGTCCATGTATTCACAAGAACTCAACTGAGACAAAAATTAATCACTTCCCCAATGATCCCTTCAGAAGTTTTCCATGTATGCACTAGCACTTAAATGTCACCAACATGAATCATTTCTCCCAATGATTTCTTGACTAGTTTGTTCATATATGCACAAGCATTTCACTGACAACCAAATGAATTATTTCCCCCAATGGTCCATTCAATAGTTTGTCCTCATTTGCACAAGGACTTCATTGATACTAAAATTAATTATCTCCCCTGTGATGAGGCGAGGTAGTGCCAGCTGTGCCAGGGAAAGTAAGGCAATGCATGTGTAAGATATGCCAGTATAGCTAGCTGGAGTTTTGTAAATAATTATATGTTATTTGAATATCAAACTGATTTGTAAAGATGCTTGTGTTAACAATGTACTTGTAAAGTTGCTTGTGTTAAAAATGTTTCAACAGTGGGTCCTGCTGGACAGAAAAGAAATACACATGCATGTCAGACTGTATTGTTATAACTGATGAAATGTATATATTTTAACAGAAGATACTGGAAGGGAAGGGATTAAGCTCAGCCCAGCTAATCTTAAGAAAAATAGCCTGAAATTAAATTACTTGGTTTAGGCCATTAAGATTTTATCTCACAGGTCTGAATGCAGCCAGAAACACAATTTCTGTACAAAAGCCTGGGCTGGGATCCTGCTCTATTGTCCTTAGCAGTGAACTAATTGCTACCCTGGGATGCCAGAGAATGGCTTATTAGTATATGCAGGAAGGGTGGAAGTTCTGAAATAGTTTTACAGTTTCCTGATGCTGTAATAAATCTTAGCTAAAGTTCTATTTATGTATTGTGGCACATCAGTGCCAGATCCTGACTCAATTTCTAGTGAGAGGTAGTGTGGGAACCACATCAGGTGACAAGATGTGATGTCATTCTGTAACCAGCACTGACATTGAATTTGAATACTAGTGAGAGATGTGAGGTGTGCTCTCTGGTTCTTGATCTGACAAGACACTCATCCACTTTCATCTTGCCTTGCTTTAGTAAGTAACTAGGGAACAGTAATTCTTCAGTCAGTTAGAAAAATATAGTTATTTTAGCTAAATGTGTTTTTTTCAGTATCTGTCTGAGTCTTTCCATCTGTGTTGTTTTATATATATATATATATATATATATATATATATATATATATATATATATATATATATATATATATATATATCCTGTGTTTGAAATTCTGGTTTTTATTGTAAAAAAGATATTCAGTACTTTCATGGTTTTTTTTTTGTTATTTAATATTAAATATATCTAAACCTTTCATTGTGGCTGGTCTTTTAGAACATATTTAACCTTTCAAAGTACTTGCATTTATTTAGTGGCACTGTGGCTCCATGTTCCTGAAAGTCTTGCTCCTTGCTAAATGTTACCATTTACATAAGTATTAATTTTAATAAGTGCAACTGGGTACCCTGGTAAGAGCCTTAAAGTAGCTGTCTTCAGGTTTTCTTTTTTTTTTTAAACAAGTTTATTGTTTTTAACATACAAGAGAAATATCATAACAATTTTATACAAGTAATTAAAATAGATATTATTATAACATTCAACAAAATAACCAAAGTATTTACAAAGACATCCACTACAGTCAGATCAATTAATTAAACTAAAATACCATGCTATTGAAGTTAAGATTTTTTAACAAGTTTTGTAAAGTATCCCATACAATATAATAAGATGTTTTTCTAGTAGTTCTTGATTTTATTGTCATCAATTCCATATGGCACACTATAGTCATAACATTTTTAAATTCATTGAACAAAGGAGGTGTATCTGAAATCCAATTTCTGGTTATTATTTTTCTAGCCACTGCTAGAATAGACCATAACAAGGGAAGCTTAACCTTTTTAACACTTTGAGGTACAGGTGTGTTGAATAATATAAGAGATTTAGAAATAATGAAATTATCTGTAAAAAGAGCCTGCAAAAAATCATTGATTGACTTCCAATATTCTTTCAATTTTATACAGTCATAAAACATATGAGCCCAGTCAGCAGTAATTTCTGCATTACATCTTTTACATAGATTATCTTTATTATTTATTTTATTCATCATCAAAGGTGTATAAAAGGATCTATGTAAAAATTTCCATGTAAAAAGTCTCCAGACAATGGAAGATGTAGTTTTATAGGCAGATTCCAATATATATTGTTTATCTTGTTGATTTGGTGGGTCACCATTAATGGAAGTGAAATAATTCCAGTAGGTATCTACACTGTAAAAAGTTTCTTGTCTGATAATTTTATGTATGTATGAAAGCTTACCTTTATCAGAAACTTTATGTTGTAAATTTAATATCAAGTAATCAATCAGTGTTGGAATGGATTCTTTAACTGTTATAGACATTAGATCAATTTTATTAATGAGATGTTGTCTAAAGGTCTGAACTTCTAACCAAAAAGTTTCTCTTAGATCAAATTCTTGTTTTAAGAAATCTAGATTTTTAACTTTATTATCAGATAGCAACTGATACCAGTACTTTAGATCATTATCTGTAGCTAAATGAGTTCTTTCAGAAGTGGATGACAAAAGCATACCTTGTGTATACATTATAGGGAATAGAATAAAATTCCATTCCTTATATTTAGGATGCATGAATATAAAATTACGATAACTAATAATAATGTTTAATGGGTAACTAAATATATATTTAGGTGTAATAGGTGAAGTACAAAATTCTTTTAGTAACCATAGCATGGAGTTATTTACAATCATATTTTTATGTGTTAAGGAGATTTTCATGAAGTGAATACTAATTAGTTCCCAGTAATCTTTCCATTTTGCAACATATGACTGATCTATTAACAAAGTAATAACTTTTACAATAGAAGAGATAGTATATAAGTTAAAGTCTGGAAAAGAAATACCCCCTTGAGACCAGCTATTAGTACGTTTCTTTAATGCAATCCTAGGTCTATTAGGTGCCCATAGGAAATTTAACATTAGTGCATTTAATTTTTTGATAATTATTTTTGTAGGTGGGAGTATTATTGATTGTATTAAGTATAATATCTTGGGGGATATTATCATTTTAATAATTGTAAGTCTCTCTTCCATAGTAAAAAACATATTATTCCAGGTATTGAAAAGATTTTGTATATTAAGAAGACATGTATTATAATTATTATGTATAATAGATTTAATATCTTTAGTTAATATTATACCTAGATAAGTTATCCGACCTGAATTGGGTACATATTTAGTAAAATCACTAATGGGAAAATTTTTTCGTGTATATATAGGTAGTATTTTAGTTTTTTCTTCATTGAATATTAAACCAGAAATACTTTTAAAATTCATCATTTTATCAAATAGAGACTGCATAGAAGAATTAGATCCTGCTGATGTCATTAGAACATCATCTGCAAAGAGTTGAATTTTAGATGTTGTATTTTCATCTATTTCAAATCCCTCTATATCAGTACTATTTCTGATCAGATTAGCTCAAGGCTCCATTATTAAAGTGAATAATAGTAGAGAGAGTGGACACCCTTGTTTTGTACCTTTAGAAATGGGTATTTTTTGTGAAACATATGTTCCTATCTTAATATAAGCCAATGCTCCTTTGTATAGATGCTCAATTAGATTTACAAATGCATCTGAGAAGTTTGTGCACTTCAGTAAGGTAAACAAGTAGTCCCAACTTACTGAATCAAATGCTGAACTTATATCGAGACTAATAAGTGTTAAATCTTTCTTTCTCCTATTTGCAAAATCAATTAATGTTAGAGTTCTCCTTATATTATCAAAAGTATTTCTATTTACAATGAAGCCTGTCTGATCTATATCTATAATGCCAGGGATGATTGTCTTCAATCTATCAGCAAAAATACTCATAAACATTTTATAATCAACATTAAGTAATGAAATGGGTCGATATGAAGTACATCTAGTTGGGTCTTTATTAGGTTTTAAAATTGGCGAAATAAATGTGTATTGCCAAGATGGGGGGGTTATTAGCTCAGTTTGGGCCAAAATAAAAACCTTATGTATTAATGAGTATACTTTTAGAAAGAATTTTATATATCTCTGGTATAATACCATCATTACCTGGTGCTTTGTTTGATTTAAGCTTGTTTATTTGTGTAACAACCTCTGTATATGAAATACTTTTATCCAATAGTTTAATCTGATGTTTATTAAGTTTTTTTATTCATGTTTGTAGTTATAAATTCCTTTATTTTATCTTTAGGTTCCATGTTAATGTTATTATGATTAATTTTGTGAAAGTAATTTCTAAATTCATCTAGTATTTCTGGTAGACTAGAAACATTCTTCTTTTTCCTTAGAGAGAAAATTTCTTTTATATGATTTTGCTTATTCAACCTTTTTGTTTTGTTTTTAAGTCTATGTAAGTATTTGGGGCTTATTGAGTAAGACAAAAACTTGTATTTCTCTAAAGTTATTTTAACTTTATGAGTTAAAATTTCTTTGTATTTCTCATTTAGTTTGTTTATTTCTTCAATGACTTTCTTATCCATAATATTTTCTTTATTATTATGTTTATAAGAGTCTAATTTACTTTGAATATCTAACAATTCCTTATCCCAAGATTTCCTTTTATTATTATACCATCTGATACTTGTCCATATAGATATGATTTTAAAGCATCCCAAACATAAACAATGGAGACTTCAGGAGTATTATTTATGTCTAGAAAATGTTGTACTTCTGAAAGTATATATTCTTTATAGTCTTTTAGTTGAGTTAAGTATGCTGGTATCCTTTTGATCTGAACATTGTAAGTATTTTTTATCATGAACTCAAAAACAATTGAATTATGATCAGATATAGGACATGAAATGATTTTAGAGTTAATTAATTCTGTTACCATCTGGTTAGAAATAAAGAGTCTATCTATTTTTGAATAAGTTTTGTATCTGTTAGAAAAAAAAGGTGTATGGTAATGATTTTGAGTCTATCTGATTATTAATATCATTTAAATGATAAGAATTAACAAAATCCTTTAAATGTTTTGCATTAGATGTAATTTTCCTTTTCCCTATAGTAGTAGTATCATTTTCATGTAGGATACAATTAAAGTCATCTGCCAAAATAATATCTCCTATAGAGAATGATATGATCTTATCAAGATGGTATTTCACTGTATTAATACCAATTCCAGGTATCCAATATACATTGATTAATGTATAAGTCTTCCCATTAATTTGTATTGTAACCATACAAAACATTCCTTTATCATCCTGATAAGGCTTAATAGTTTTAGGAATGGGCATACTTTTATTCCATAAAATAGCCACTCCTCTTTTTTTCTGAGTGTGCTCTGAACTAACCAATACTGTATATTTATTTGTTGCTAATTTATCAATATCTTTTTTCAGGAGATGTGTTTCTTGAAGGAAATCTAAGTTGGCCTTATGTAAATTAATGTATCTTATTAGGCTTGCCCTTTTACATGGATTATTCAGTCCATTAATGTTTAAAGAAATTCCTTTTAGAGAAGTCATTTGGCATTTTTAAAACATATAAAACTTATAATCAAAATAACAATTAACAAAATAAGTAATGTTATACCTCCTCCTTTAGGTGTACCTTTAGATATAGCTGTATTTATTGAATCTCTTATGGGATTTTGTATAAGATTAAATTTTGTTTGTAGTGACAATGAGCTTACAAAATGTATTGTGGATGTCAGAACTATATACATACAACAGTGAACAAAAGAAAATAATGTAAGGATTAAACCTTGCACCCAGCCTGGAGTTAAAAACTCCAACTTAGAGTAGTACATACTACTCAAGTTAACCCCTACCCTAAGCAGCAGTACCTCAGCTGCCACCTTATCAATTTAATACTAGTTATTATTAACTTAAATTAACAACTTTCAGTTAGATTATCTGGTAAGACAAAGCTACACATTTGATAAATCAGCATCATATAAACAAATAGAAACTTTTAAAAACAATTCATACTGCTATGTACATCTATTTAATATAATACATTTATACTCAAATAGCATTCAAATAAACTTGATATTAGGAACCAAGAAGAGAGAAAGAAATAAAAGACGTGAGAGAGGGAGAGAGAGAGGAAAAAAAAAAAAGGAGGGCATATCTACATATTAATTTATTCAAAGTTTGTAAAATAAGTTCTGGTGTTCATTTAAATCAATAACTTTGGCTATTATGGTTCAGACATTACATATATTAAGATATACCTATTTTCTGTCATAGAAATGCAGTTAACAGCTTCCAAAAGACTTTAAATTACTTGTATCAGAGCTTTTTTCTCATACTTATTATTGCCAGTAAAATAAAATATTATATTTATAAAAATTGTTATAAATCATACTGCATAGCTATGTAAATTCTCAGAAATACTTGCATTATTGTGAAGAAAGCCATCTGTATTTTGTATATCTGAACTGCTACTTTAAGATATGTCACATGACAACTTCTTCCAAAATAGAGTCATAAAGATATTTATGCTTGTCAGTCAGATAAATCAAATGAATTATAGCAAAGTATATGTTTAAATCATAAGTTTTTTACATACATTAATATGTTGCAGTCAAGTAAACTTTCAAAAACACATGTATAAATGTTTCACTTTCTATGCCTTCTAAAATATCACATTTGCTTACTATGAGATACTGAATCATTTAAAATCATTATAACTTTCATATTTTATAAATTATAACATGAATAAATAAGTAGTTATAAAAGATAACTCACATTTAAATGTTATAGAGTTTGTTTTCCATCGCAGAGTCGCATTTGCAGCAGTTCTACTTCCTGGTAGAGTGTTCTTCATGAATCTGTGATGTGTCAGTGTGAATTCAGGGGTCAAAGTTCAAATTGACTGCTTTCAGCTTCTCTGCGTGAATTCTGAGTGTTGAAGCTTTTAAAACAACTCGAGGACACTATTCACGAGGTAACCCACATCCCAAATTGTCTCCCTTAACATTCTGGTGGGAATTTTGTTAAAAACAAGTGACTGACATTCATTTAGCAATATAAATGAAGCTAAACATAGCAAAACCTTCGTGAAGTATTTTACAAGTAATTACAGCCTCTATGAAAGTGAAACTAAGCCCACAGTTATTAATATGTAATAGAACTAATTATTTATGCCCCAATTCAATTTTAATACAAATCTTATTATTTACTGTATCAGTATGATCAAAAGCATGTGAATATATTAATATGAAAGAAAATAAAGAGAGAGAACAGAAAAGAAAAAAAAGAGAGTAGAAAATAAAAAGAGAGTAAAAGAAAAGATAAAAAAATGAAAAAGGAAGCTATAAAAAGTATCTACAGTGGAATATTACTTGCTGTTTATATTAATAAAGATGGATATGAAACATACTATTTACTATTATTTAGTTCTAATTATTATTAATTAAAGCATGACAAATTATTTGTAAACAAGTATAAGCAATATAATCAAGGAAGTATAATTAGCAATAGCATTTAAACAACATATATACTTTTTACAAGGAATAAATAAGTTATTATTCCATTTATCATATTTTCATTACACTTCTCTCCCTGCCCTCCCCCACCCCTTACCCACTGCATAATCTAAATAGAATGTCATTATTTAAAATAAAAAAAAGAAGAAAAAGAAAAAAACAATGTATCAAGTTACTAACCTTAGTTCTCTTTGTCAGAAAGAGAAACATATTGAATGATAGCTTGTTATTAGTTCCTCAGATATTTTGACTGATAATGAAACAAAAACAGTTCTTTGTACACAGAAAATAACTTTGATTAAATCTTTTTCAGAATATTTGTGGCTTTCTGAAAATGCAGTAACTATATTTAAAAAGATTAATAGTGAAGAAAAAAAAGAAAAAAAAAGAAAAAACATAGAACAAGTCATTTGTTTTTTAGTCTCTTTTTCTTCTCTGAAGTCTTCCATGAAGTTTCTGTTGCCAACCTCTTTAATGAAGGACTAGCCCATTCCATTTCCTCTATTTTATCCAAAATCTTATTTTTTTTGATAAACAGCAATGCAGAGTCTAAGTCATCAAAAATTTTAGGACCATCAGGAAGGAAGATTTTTAGCTTGGCAGGAAACAGAAGGTAGGTTTTAAACTGTGCTTTCTTAAGCTCCCTTATTAATGGCAGAAAAACTTTTCTTTTAGTTATTACCAAGGAAGAATAGTCATTGTCAAAACGCACAGTTGCCTCATTAATTTTAACAGGAGCTTTAGCCCAAGCAGATTTAAGAACCATCTCTTTATCAAAAGATGATAGAAATCTAACTATAACTGATCTAGGATACTTTTTGTTAGAGTTAGTATTAGCTATAGATCTATGGGCTCTTTCGATACCAAAAGAGAATGCTTCTGGCAAGTCTAAAGTTTTAGGGAGCCATGTTGTTAAAAAAGAAGTAATATTGTTACCTTCAATATTTTCTGGCAGTCCAAAAATCCTAATGTTATTGCACCTAGATCTATTTTCCAGGTCATCAAGCTTTGTTTGTAGATGTGTATTTTGTTTCAGCAAAAACTCAATGTTGATTTCCTCTTCTTTGATTCTATTTTCCATGTCATTTACAGTCTCTTCTATGCCTGTAATCTGGGTCTTCTGTTGTTGCAAGTCTATATGTAACAAGTCTATTTGTTTTGTAGTTTTTTCTATGAAGGTATCGATTTTAGTATCCAGTTTATCCATCTTAGCAGTAAGTTGCTGGATTGTAGATATCAGAGACTGAAGTTCTTTCTTGATGCTGGAATCTTGAGAATTTGTCTTACTGGAACTCATTTCAAACAGAGAAACTGACAGGAAAATTTCCAAGGTGATTTCTGACAGGAATATTTTTTAAATTTTCTTTCTTTTTTAGATATTATTCAAGAAATAGATAAACCAAACATATTTAGAAAGAAAATTACTTCATAAATTAATTTTTAAAGTAATTATTTCCTGTCAGTGCAGTGAAATTGGTGGAGCTGAAAAAATCTGCTGCTATCCTGTGTTCATCCTTGGCCACGCCCATGTCTTCAGGTTTTCTGGTGACAGCAGATCTATCTTATAGTCTGGGTGGAGGTGGTAGAGCGGGTAAGCTGTGCCAGCCTTTGCCAGGTGTGTGTGTGTGTGTGTGTGTGTGTGTGTGTGTGTGTGTGTGTGTGTGTGTGTGTGTGTGTGTGTGTGTGTGTGTGTGTGTGTGTGTGTGTGTGTGTGTGTGTGTGAAAATTAAATCTCAAAGAAAGTGTGTGTGACAGCTACTTTGAACAGAGACACTGAGAGCTTTGATTTCATACTGAAGGTGGTAGAGGACTTGGCTTGGAACACCTGGGTAAGGAATCAGCTATATAGTGGTCAGTGAGGAGTGTTATTCGGGGGCCTTGAGAGGAAGTCCAGCCCCAGGACTGGAGCGCACATCCCCTGTATGCTGTTAAGGAAAATTGCACTTTGTACAGAGAACTGCATCTGAAAATACTGCATGTGTTTAGTTATATCACAGTAAATGATTCCCACCAGTGTCAGTAGTGAGGATTGAGGCTCCTTGGTCACTGGCCCAGATGAAGGACATCACATCCCCAATGATTCCTTCAGTAGTTTGTATATGTGTGCACAAGCATCAAATTATACCAAAAGTAATAATTTCCCCCAACAATGCCTTCAGTAGTTTGTCCATGTATATACAAGCACTCAAATGACATCAAACTGAATGATCTCCCTATGATAACATCAGTAGGTTATCACATAGCGACACTGATGATAGTTAACTGGGAAGTTGCTTTTAATGTCACAAGGCACAGTTACCATGCATAGGAAGTTGAATAATGATTTGTATAATGTTCACAAATTTGGGGTATGCAATGGCCAGCATATAATGCTTCAGTTAAACAGTTTATTTTCCCATAGGTTGCCTTTTGGACATCCCAGATCTAGAATCAATGTTCACACCACTTGGTGATTAGCCCTAATGTGGTAGTTCTTCCATACCACATGCATGGATGTGCAATCACATCTATGGCCAGATTAGAGTATCAGGGTTCAAATCCTTTGAATTTTTAGTTTTTCTTGATATCAGTATGTAAATGGTATACATTGACATAATATGCCCCATTTATTACCCCATAAAGACAGTTTTACTAGCAACCTTGAATAATCCACTGCTATGAAGAATATAAATAACAAAGGTAAAATTACAAATCGGAATCATCTTTAAAAAAATGTCCTGTTTCCTTCATGATAGAACAAACACTTTATACTTTCACTTATTAATTCTGTAAACAATACAATGAGTGGATCCTATTTTAAACATTTCAACTGAGCAAAAAGCAATCAGAAAATAATGTTGATTAATGCAGATATTCAAACAGAACTAATTATATTCAGAATAGTAGTACCACATTTATCACACAATTTATATAACAATTTCAGAGTAAAAGATGTAGAAGAGTTTATGTGACTCAGTGGGAAATTTTATTTATAACTTATCTATTTAATTACAGTAGTGAGCACTTTAATAGTATCCTTAGAAAGTCACTAACCTGTGTGGTTCTAAGAACATAGTCTTAAAATTGTTTTTTGAAGCATGTTGTAGTAGCAATATGCTTACCAAGAAGGTGTGGGAGCTGCAAATGATGGTCACTAGAAAAGTAAAGGCTTTAAGACAATGTAAAGTAACTAAGACTATAGCAACCTCTAGTAGCCCATGACTGGAGGAAAAGAATTCCCTAGCAGAGTTTGTATATATATATATATATATATATATATATATATATATATATATATATATATATATATATATATATATATATATATATATATATATATATATATATATATATGGTTCCATTTCATATCATTGAATTATCATTTCATCGAATTGCAAATCATCGAGACCAAATCGTCAAAAACTCAAATCTTTGAAAACTCATAACATCGAATCTCAAATCATTGAAAACTATAAAGCAGCTAGAAATAACATCCCACAAAGTTTTTACTACATCAATG
The DNA here is from genome assembly GCF_019279795.1 of Protopterus annectens. Taxonomy (NCBI): domain Eukaryota; kingdom Metazoa; phylum Chordata; order Ceratodontiformes; family Protopteridae; genus Protopterus; species Protopterus annectens. The sequence goes on along the minus strand of NC_056746.1, from coordinate 986,790,082 downwards.
CAGGAGGGAAAGCCCCCCTGCACCCCCCACACCCCGCTGTACATTAAATATACCAACTCCAAGATTGCACTACAGTGGGGGGAAAAAGGTAATTTCCTACCCCACTGTAGTGCGACCTTGGAGTTGGTATATTTAATTTACGGGGGTGTGGGGGGCAGAGCCCCCCTGCCTAAATGTAGTAAACAGTGTCTGGGATGTTATTTCTAGCTGCTTTATAGTTTTCAATGATTTGAGATTCAATGTTATGAGTTTTCAATGATTTGGTCTTGACGATTTGCAATTCGATTAAATGATAATTCGATGATATGAAGTGGAACCATATATATATATATATATATATATATATGTGTGTGTGTGTGTGTGTGTGTGTGTGTGTGTGTGTGTGTGTGTGTGTGTGTGTGTGTGTGTGTGTAGCAACGCCTTATAGGTGACCCAACAGCTAGCTAGCATCAAATATAGAGATTTCAGTGTCTGCATTATATGGCTCCTATCCTTGCTCCTGTGTTCTGCACAGGGTGTTGCAGTGGTAAAGTTATTTGCTAGCATCCCTCATACAGAGTGCATTAGTGCTTATTCCACATATGCGAGGTCATTGCTTAGTCCTCCAATGGTAGAATAATTATTTGACTACAGCTAATAACCAGTCCATTAACAATGGATACACTGATACACCAGAGACAGCTCTTCATTTTTAACCCAAATTCTAAACTGTACACAAGAAACTGAAGTGCATGAAGAGCCTATCTGCAGTACAAGGATATTGGTCTTCAACAGATTCAATTTTACCTATTTAACAGATGATCAAACCAGGATACCTAGAAAATATGCTTCAAGTGCAACACAGGCATTAGCTATAGTAGCATCAGTAGAAATACACAGCTGTGTATTATTAGTGTAGCTGTCATACATTGGACCATTGTAAATGACATCCTTCACAGGTAATGTGTCCATATTAAATAACAGTGGGCCATAAATAACCTCTGAGAAATGTCATTGTTCAAAGAAAATTGGCCAGAGGAATCTACTTCTACTACATCACCCTTAAATAGCTTACAATCATAAAGGAGTCTAACCAGGTAAGGACTGTACTAATTATAACAAACGTATCTTGTTATACAATCAGTGCAATCAATGCCTTTGTTAGGCAATCAGTTAAAATCTCAATTTCTGTCAAAGACTGCTACAAAATAAATCAGATAAATGAATGGACTTTTTTTCTGATCTCTAATTTTTAGAGTATCATACAAGGCTTATAATAGCACTATCTCAGTATTATACTGACATCTAAAACCAGAACAAAGGAGTCCAAAAATCCATCAGATTAAATAAACTTCACTAGATGAACTACAAACTACCTTCTCAATGACTTTACATTGGAATGTTAGTTTTCCTTTTTTTACTTTATTCAAATGTGCTTTCATAAGTAAAGGAATCACAATTGTTTCCTTTAAAACAGGAAGAGAATTATCCTCTCTTTTGGAGATGATGTGACAGTCTCAGAGTGAGTATGACCATCCTCCTTGAGTTAGGTCTTGACCAGCCTCAGTAGATATGCATTCAGATACATGTTGTCTGATGCACACCTGAGGATACCCTCACTAATTCCTAGAAGTCTAACATAAAAAACATATTCCAAGAAAGGCCTAATCCTGCTTTCTGGATGATTCCTACAATAGCTCTAGACAGGAATAACTAAAGGTGAGAACCCTATTTATGAGAAAGCACAATATGTCATAGTATTGTTATAATAAGGGACATTAAGCCACAAGAAGACCTTTTAGCACAGCCTTTTGAAGATTTTGAATAGCAGAGAAGAGCAGACAATTACAGCAGGGATCTCATCTGACAAAAATGCAACTCTTTTCCAGCAATACTGAATGAGAAGGCACGTACATTTCTATTCATTTAACTCTGCCTTCATCTGGTGTCCTAGCATTTATTTCATCTTCAGTGTATGTCACAGTCTCTTTGGGAAACCTAACCAATTTCTAGACCTTCTTAAGAATATGTTCAAAGCTGAGGGATAAACCCCAGCAGAAGCAAGACAATACAAAGTCATCAATACATGTTTAAACTGTAATAATTATTAAAAAGGCATTCATTATTTACTTAGCTCTGGCTTGTAGTGACATTGAAAATGTTAAGTGGGAAAATGGAATATATGTATTAATAAATGAATGAAAATTACTAAGTGATGTATAAAGTAAGAATGAACAATTTAAACAGTAGAATGTGACAACTCAGGGTAAGGTGCTAGTATGGAATTGTGAGGTTTAAATATTACTAATGACCCCCATAAAACAAATGGGATTTCAGCAACCAAATAAAAGAAGCCTCAAAGTCCCTATCTATTATCTCAGAGGTTGTCAATACTACGAAGAACACCTATCCAATTCTTCCAGGCAAATCCCAGGAATCATAACCAGAAGTTCTTGGAAATTCCAAGTCCTGTTACTATGTAGGATAAAGTATTTAAATAACAGGAGCTTAAAACAGGACCTTGTCATTACCAGCACTCAGTTTAAATACTGAGTAGCATGAACAATATGGTCATGGTGTGATGATCCACTCAACACAATGTCCGCACATTACTCCTGCTGTTCTGGATTATCTCAAATGAATTATAACTGTTTAAATATTGGGACCTGTACTATAGAGTCCCAAGATATAGAGATTGAAAGGTCAAAATGAGTAACCATAACTCTAACCCTAAACCTACCCCTGCCCCTAACCCTAACTCAGCACATCATGCTATTTAAAATCCTTTCCCTTACTTTACTACTATAAGATACAAAAGGATACAGAACATCAACAACACTAAACATGTAAGCTTACAAAACAACAAATCTATCCCCTTACCTAACCGTTACCCTAACCCTAACTCTCAACCACTTGTAGATACACACCAGTCACTAGAACCTTTTTAGACAAGCATTAATTTTTTTCTGCGCATTTCTACCTAGATAAAAAATGACCATTGAGTCATTTGAGCATTCTGTCAAATGTGATTTTGATATTTTCTGCTTTCAGTGTTTTTCACTTCCTAAAATCTTTTCAGTCAAAAATGCTTTTAATATTTTGACATGTACATCTGCATCCATCAGGATGCTGCTGTATTGGAATACCATGATGACCCCTTTACATGTTTTTACTACTTGATTGCACCAAGATTTTCCAGTCATGGAGCCTCTGTTCAAAGAGGTAATGCAGGTAGATATAGGGGAAGCTGGAGTTAGTAAAGCAAGTATAGGGGATGGTGGAATATGTCAAATAGGTACAGGGAATGTTGGAGTACTGCAGACAAGGTGTTGGGAGGGTGAAGTAAATGATCAAGGAGGGTCTTCAGGACATTGCTGATGGCTGATGGCATAACCAAAACTTAGTTTAAAAAATGCTGTTATTCAACCATTAATTCTGAGGAAGGCTTGAAAGTTTAGAATAATTTCATATTACATTAATTTCATAGAACCTTATATTTCAATTGTAATGGGGAACAACAAGATGATGACCTGTAAACAGTAAGTACAGTACCTGACAGTACTCTGGAATGTAAATATATATATATATATATATATATATATATATATATATATATATATTTCTTAAATCTAGATGAGTGTTTACACTTTTTTATATTTGCTTCTTGACTGGGGCACTATCCCTTTTACTCCCTTGACCTCATAATACCTAAGCCATCTTTTTATAAGTAGCTTATTAATGTTTATGTAAAAAATGGCTGCAAATAGAACACAGGTGAAGGAGGTCACAGTCAAGGATATACTTGACTTGATTGAAGTTTATATTATCAGAGCAAGCTTAGTTGACCACAATCTAATGACATGATACTCCAGATAAGTGATGGTCATCAAAATGCAGCTGAATGAACAGAAAATATTTCTGTCACAGGCACAGTTATATAATGCATTGTAAACTGTTTTCTGCAGGAAGGGCAAGCTTCCTACAAACACTGTTAGTCCATGATGCAAGTCACTGTCGCTGGAAATTTAATTGGGCCATAGCACAGCCAACAATGAGCAAGGTTAACAGAAGAGATTGGTTTTAATGTCTCCTCATAGTCACAGTGTCTAAGATCAGTCTAAAGGTGGTTCAGGAGTTTCATAACAAGATTATCAATTACATAGTGAAGGATTCTAGAAGGAGATAATGCCCATCAAGGACAAGCTAATCTAACAAAAAAAAATCATACAGCTACCTCATATCCCAAGCCTAGAATGCTGGACCACATATTTTCATTATTTCTCAGGAACTTAAACATGATGAACAAGCCAAAACATAATGGCAAAGCCAGTATATAACACAATGAATAACAGTTACATTAAGATTGTCTCATTGCCATCATTGAAAATGTCAATATATAAATATGAATATATACATTAAATAGCTTTCAAAAGATAAGAAGTACAGAGAGCACATGGGGCAAGAGTCAAATCCCATTACAGTAACCCTTCATATAACTGTGAGAGTATGTTATTTAAAGGCATACATTTGCATACAATATCTTATTTATATAGCTCCACAGGTCAGGGGAGTTATCAGTAACCCATAAAAGTTTGAATATTTTCATAAAGAGAGCCTGTCTAAAGAAGGAGCACAATAATGTAATGGATATTATTTTCTATTCATAAAAAGCTCAGTCACAAAGAACTTAACACAAGCTGCGTTTATATAGATTAAATAATCATTTTTAGCTTAATGATACCATAAAGCATTAGCAAAAGGTTATAACAAACTGCAATCATTTTTACCTTTGATAATTAAGATTTTTTTTTATAAATTAACAGAAAAAAACATACATTGAAGAGATTTACAGTTACAAAAATTGTGAAATTTGTCTGTTACCAAATCTTTCCCATGTAATGTGCAATTACATGTTGGCAATTTATACTAAGACCAGATTTGTGTGGAATCAGCAAGGTGATGTATAAAAGCATGGATTGTTGATATATAAATTTAAAATATGGTAAATGTTTCCATGCATTGATCTAAATTGTTTCTCAATTTGAAAAAAAAACAATTTCAGAGTAACGTGGAATATGATACTGTGTTATAACGAAATGCGAGGCAGAGTTTCTTTGTTGGGTAATTCAGCAACAGTGAAGCCAGTCTAAATTTATATTACTACTCTCAGATCTAAAAATAAAAGTAAGTTTGGTAACAGCTATTCTCATTAAGTTATGCTTTGGGATTGCACTTTTCAAAACTGCCAACGTTTCTCAATTTTTGCATTTCAAATGAATGCACTACTCTGTATAATATGCTACAAGCAGCAGTGCCTTAACCTTGCAAATATGATAGCTTTAAAGGTTCATTGTTTATTGGAATATGGCACTGTCATAGGCTAGCTGCACTGACATAAATTACTTGAAAAGTTCAAGCTTTCTTAAAAGATTTGGCAAGAGATTCAGAAAGATTATCCCATTTTACAGCTCATGGCAACCACTTCTGGTTCAAACATGGACCTACAGCAGTGTTCATCAGTGAAGAGCTGCAGCACCATATGGGGCTGTTTCTGTGGCCTACTACAAATTCCAATAAGGTATTCCAGGGAAGTGACATATGCTAATTAGCCATGATATCTCCTCAGAAATGCCTGCAGTAAGGCTTTTACACAGCCAAGCAATTCAGAAAATCACTCATCTGTATAACTTAGCTCAACTGGCCATTTTAATGAACATGGTCAAAAATGTGCATGTACCTACTATTTTGAATGGAGGAGATCATGTTAGAGGCAAGGGAGTTTAAATGATAGGTGGTGGTGGTAGGAGCCGAGTATACATGTGTGGCTGTATATATAAAGGAGGTTTCAGGTGTGTGTGTGCGTGTGTGTGTGTGTGTGTGAAATGCCCAAATTAGGGATAGCTGGTAGTTAGTGCTATTGCTCAGGCTCAAACCCTGTACCTTATGCACAAGATACAAGAGCCTGAATTCTCTACCCTTACCACCACTGAAAAACTATTTTTCGTAAGGCTATTTTGGGATAGGTAGAGACCCTATTTTTAACAAACAATGTATTGGAGACAGTGCATTGGGAGAAAAGGCTTGTGACCATCTTTCAGGAAATGCATGGTACAGTAAAACAAAACCTTTTATTCTTCCATCTATCTAAGATATCATGTACAAGCAGTATATTTAAAATGTGTCCCTGGTTTTAAGCCTTTGTCACCCCCCCCCCTTGCCCATATAAAATTTGGCTTTTTCCAGATTTCTTGTGCTACAGAGTTGTGAGATATAGTTGAGTGTCAAGTGTATTCTACAAGAGTGAGTGTCAAGTGCATTTTACAAGGAGCTTAGAGATTCAGGGGAAGAGAAGTTTTGTGCTGCTTATGCCAAGTCTGTTTATAATGTGCAGCTGTCATTTAGCAAATGATAATCACTATTATGCTAAAGTATTTAAAAGTGTTGTTAGTAGCACAACTGGTAATATCCTTGCTTTTGATGCAGAAGGCTATGGGTTCTACTCCCACAATATGTAGATAGATTACTGATCCCGTACTGTGTTGTACTTTAAAGGGAGTGGATGCTGCAGTTCTCAGTTACAGATTTATTTAATGTGGGATTATTCAGATGACTTACTTATGCAGAGATTGTGCATGGACTGATATTGGTTGATTGTAATGACAGAAGTTTGAGAAGAGACTTTCACTGACAAAATATGCTGAATTGGGCAGGTTTTTCATTACTGGTCCATACATTTTGTTTCATTGCTTACTGATAAAATGTTTGAAACTACAAAATTAAAACACTCTCTAACCTGGTGCTGTATTATACATAGACTATAATTTAATACAATCAAGAAGGTGTATTCATGTATACATGGCCCTAAAAATGTGCAAGGGGCATATGACTCAAAAACACCAAAAGGTAAACTTTATCTGCCATTGGACAGATGCATTTTCTTTAAATGAATTTGAGTGCTGTTTCAATGAAAGTGAGTTTCAAAATCAGAGAAGGTTTAATGCTAAGTCTGTTTTCATTGTGAGATTGTATTGCTTTGTTTAGCAAATGTCTATCAGTGTTTGTGCTATAAAATTTGAAATAAAAGTTTTAAATTAAATCCAAATACAATAGGTTCATAGATCAGGACAGTACTAGGCTAACTGTTGATTAAATAGTGATGTAATGTTAGTGTTTTTACTATGCCTGTTTTATATTTTCATAGCCTAATTGTAACATCTACCAGTAGCTGCTAATCAACACCTTACAATTTACTGCTTTCTATAAAGTGATAAAATTAATATGGCACAGAATTGAGTTCAGCCTATTGGTCTGGCCCTCCAAAACAGACCCAGTTTCTCATGTGGCCCCTTGGGAAAATTAATTGCCCACCCCTGGATTAGAATGAGGTGGTTAATTGCAGTCAGCAGCTTATTAACAATTCAGAACTTTAGTCCTCTGTGCTAACAGAAATTCCTAAAGACTGGAATTATTGACTGATTGCAATTGCCCATGAGGTACATGGAGGTGTACCTTCAACTGGTTATGTAAAGAACAGTATTTGACACCATGGAGATTTTTTTTATATTGCCTCAAGTCTCTTGAAAACATAATGGAGCAACTGGTATAGTATCACAATGCACATTTTGAAGAATAAGGAGCAAGAATGTCTAATATCTGTCATTATTGACTAACTTTACTCATCCATGATTTACAAAGGGCAAGAAAAAATAAGAGTATGCATCAGGGCTGTTCTGTCAACTCAGGGACTGGGAGATATGTCAGTGTGTGTGTGTGTGTGCGTGTGTGTGCATGTGTGGGTGTGTGGGTGTATGTGTGTGTGTGTGTGTGTGTGTGTGTGTGTGTGTGTGTGTGTGTGTTTGTTTTTGAATGTATGCATGAGTGTGGGAAAATGATTGAGGGGGTGCCTCTACCAATGAGATGTATGGGCTGCAGAGGTGTTTATTCCAGAAAAGTGTTGATTTGCACTTGTGGTAGTTACCAGCAGTTCAGAAATGTGAAAATCAGCAGAAAATGAGGTCTTTTCTCATTGCAGCTAAAATATCTCTGAATCACAGTTTCCACTATCAAAGAAACAGCCCCTTTTGACTGCAGTTCAATTGGATCAATAACTAGGAGAAAGAGGGAAGTTTCAGGAAAATGCATGACATTTTCTTATTGAAAGAAATCAATTTAGCTCTGATACTTAGGCTATTTTAAAGTATGTGATCATTGTCATTCAGAGATGGATATTGCAGCATCTTGAATGAAGTATACAGAAATGCTAAATAATTTAACAAGTCTTGAGACTCTGCAGATGAATATCAATACATTTCAAAAATGCTTTATTTTCTGATTTGTAGAAGTCAGTCAGGATACACAAAACTGAAATATTGTTTAAGTGAAACACACACACACACGCACACACATACACACTAGGAAATACATCCATTTAAATTGTACATAATTTAGTAAAATATAGCTTTATTTTCTGTCTTGAAGAAATCAGATTGGATATGCAACTCTGAATTATTGCAGGACTGAAAATGCCTACATATATATTCATTTTAATGATAGATGGTCTAGCAAGTAAACTACCTTTGAGTTTATTTTATTTTTATATTAAAAATTAATTTCTTTCCAGAATTAGTTTAAAGATTGTATATCAGGTTTGTATTTGTCTTCTAGTTATTTAAGCTAATTAATGAAATGCTAACTCTAAGCATCAATGGTAAGTGTATTATATTATTTGTCCTAACTGGGAAACAAAGTTATTTTACTAAGATTGAACGTATAACTACATGTCCTGCCAAAGGCATCTACTGTCAGCAGAAAACAAAGAATAGGTGTTGTCAGACATTGAAAATGTAGGAGGATATTGTCTGTGAAAAACACATACTGATTGTCAAGGTTTGCATTTTAGTATGAAATGTATTACTGTCAGGTCAAGCTTCTAATATCTGGAAGGAGTGGTTGAGAAGAAAGAAGGCTGAATGAGGAACTCAAAGATGGAATCAGTGGGACTGCAGCCAACTGGCACAGAGTGTCAGGTGCAGTGAGTGAGTGAGTGAGTGAGTGAGTGTGTGTGTGTGTGTGTGTGTGTGTGTGTGTGTGTGTGTGTGTGTGTGTGTGTGTGTGTGTGTGCGTGTGTGTGTGTGTGTCACAGAAGAATGCCAAAGAAGCCAAAAAGCAAGTGGTGCAAACAGTGGTATGACCAGAACTACTATATGATACAGAAACATGAACAGCAAGTGGTTGAGGAAGCTGCAGGTGATGGAGATGAGGAGGCTGAGATGAGTGGTAGGATGCACACTGTGGGACAAACAAAGAAATGAGAACACCAGAGAAAAGTCAAAGTAGCTCCAACTGCAGAAAATATCAAAGAGAGGCAATTACAGTGACTCAGTCATATGTGCAGGAAAGCATAAGACAATATTGTGAAGAAGACTTAATTGATACTTGTAGAAGGCAGGAGGAAACAAAGGTGTCCAGAAAGATTTGATAGATTGCATGAGAAAAGGCCTGCAATAGTCAGGCATGAACATAGAATAAGGTAGGAACATGGCATTGATTGAGAAAAATGGTGATGGTTCACTCAACATCCATAGCTTGCACAGAAAATGAGAAAAAAGAGGGTTGGTAATGATTATAATGATATTATTGTCCTAGATCTGTCTAGCTGCGGTGGTGGTGCTGCGGTAGCGTTGTCACCTCACAGTAAGACGTTGTCCTGTTCGATTCTCAGCTAAAGCGTCTTCTGTGTGGAGACATGCTTGAATGGGCATACCTTCGTTGAAGGTTGTGCGTCAGGCCTGGCAAGACGGTACGTAAAAATCTACTGCCAATCATTAGCGGACCGGAGTTCTGCTTTGGCGACCCCTAACCAGGAAAAGTCGAAAGATACAACAACAACATTGTCCTAGATCTGTCTCAGTTCCATGAAAACTGGATTAAATTTTGAGATAACATGGCAGGCCATTAAACAGAATGTTTTAGCTAAAATGGCAGAGTAGATTCTAAAATCTAGATTTATTATAAATAGAAAGACATTTTTCAATAAGAAGTGATCTAATTTATATTTAAGAATAAAAATTATTTTGACTGTTTTAAGTATTTATTCTGACACCATAGGGCTAAATTGTAAACAAGTTGCTCTCAGTGTAAATCTGCCTTGATTCGAAAAGACTTCCTCTCATTGTAATTGACTTACTTTGTTTAAGGCCTACTATCTACAAACAGACTTACTACAGGGACTAGATTTCAACACACCTGCTCTTAGCTTGTTCTCAGTGTAAATGGTCACTGAGCAAGTCTGTTGGAATTGGGGCCCATTTGTTTTTTGAAATTTATACTGTTAGCTGACATTTGAACATTTTGTAAGAAATAACAGAACCATCCAGTCCTTGAGTTAATCCTAATATAAGGCCAAGGAATGGGTCCTGACATTTCTCAAGGGATATATCTATGCTGGAGTTAGTAATCACATGACTAGAAACCATGTCTGAAGTGAACCCAACTTAATGTTTTCTGAATTGAATTCCTCTATATGTGATTTTGCATAGATGTCTAGGTTCCATCATATGTAAAATGAAAAGCTTAGAGGATAGCTTTTGGTTGCATGAATAAAATACTTGTAATAAAATATTTGTAATCAACGATCATATATATCATATAAAACCAACTGTATTTTTTTAGTTCTGCTGTATAATAGAATTGTTAGCTTTGCAGCTAGTCATGTATCACCATAACTTACTGATAGTCTTATCATTCCTTTCCCCTCAGTCCCAATCCACTCTGTGCCCTTCCCCAAGCATGAATCTACACTGCCTACATTTTCTAGCCCTCACTAGCTGATTAGATTTCATCCTTGCTGCTTCCCTGGTCAAGTGCTTCACCTATCCAGCTCAGTAGGCTGTTTCTTAAATGCTATCCTTATTGTTTTTTTTTTAGTTTTTCTTAGGCTATATCCTTATGTAATACTTTTCTATGTCTCTCTTCACTCTGAATGGTTAACTTGCACTGGATTCACTTCCCTAGTTAGCCAGTACTTACTGATTGTTTTTTTTTTGTTGGTTTGCTTGGGCAGCTCCGATTCCAGTTCACTCTCGTTACGCTCAGGCTCAATCCACTCCCCTACCCTACCCCCATTCCCACCCACCCCCACATCATCCACCTAGACCACTCCTTCGAGACACTCCCAACTTCCCCTCACACATTCTATCACCATCCACTCCTACCATCCTAACACCTTTCACTTCCTCTTCATATAGGAACTACTCTCAAACATTTTCTTACCCAATCTCCTTCTCCTCCTGTCTCTACCTTATCATGCGACATGATTCATCTACTGATAACTATAACTCTTTTGTACATCCTCTCTACCTCTACCTCTTACCATCACACCCTTACAAACACAAATAATACCCCTACACTTTCCTACCTTTAAACCCCTCTCTTAACCACTCATACAGTTCTCATTACCCCCGCACTATTCAACCACAATCACACTCACCTATATAAAATAAAACAATTTCAACAGCCCTCTCTATCACCAAAAACAAATCCCAGACATCATTTAATAAACTTCAACTATTTACAATAAAATCTGACTATATTAAACTTACTGCTCTCAGAGGATATGCATTCCAATCCAGAACCAAACACCAGTTCCCGTATTCCCACCAATGACTCATCTTTCTACTTCTCTGCTACACTTCCCTCTTCTCAGACTTACTCCCCAGCATCCACCAAAAATTTAACTATACTATCTCTTAACATTCAAAGTGTTCTAAGCAAAGTCACTGAACTACACTCATGGATATCACTACACATCCCTGACATTCGTATCATCTCTGAAACATGGCTTAAACCCCGCATCTCTAACAGTGAAATCTTACCCCTGGCTACAATATCATCCACCAAGATAGACTCAAGAACAAAGGTGGAGGCGTAGCTATCCTTTATTCTGAAAAACTCTATCTCTACCCTATATCTATCTCACCACCTAATTTCCACCCTGCAGAAGACCCTCAAATTCTTTCTTCTTGGATTGCACAAACCATCTCCTATGAAGCTATTATACTAGGAAATGTCAATATAGATTGGAAATCTCTAACATCTGACTCTCCAAACACCAGCATTAATCTTTAAGGCTTCTCCCAATTAATCATTTCTCCTAGTTGTCTGAAGTAAAACGCTAATACTTGCAGAACACTTGAGTGGATACTCACCTCCAACCCTGCTGTCTATCATAACCCATTCACACTGCTTGATATCCTAAGTGACCACCTTCCAACTTCTATTCAAAGGCACTCCCCCACTGTATAAATACCATTAATATAAAGACTATTGCAAACTTTCAAACTTCAACCCAGACACCTTTAACCATATTCTGTCCTCAGTCAATTGGTCATTCCTCCATCACCTCCGTCTTCAAGATGCCATTCTACAATTTAACAACATCTTCCTAAGCACTCTTAACTCCCAAGCCCTCATCAGGATAATTAGAATAAAATCCAATTATGCTACTTGGATAACTCAAGACACTCACTCCCTAATTCACAAGAGAGATAATGCCTGGAAAAACTGGACAAAAAACAAACCCCCTCTAATCTGCAATACCATAGAGAAATCCTTAAGTTAACAAAAAAACAACTTAACATTGACAAAAGAAATTTCTACCTAAAGCCACAAAACAACACCCACATCAACACCAAAAAATTCTGGAATACAATAAATAAGCTACTTCAGCCAGGAAACCCATCCACACCTAACCCTTCCCCTATTTCTTCTGCCTTAGACACTGCTACTCATCTTAACTCCTTCTTCAGTGACTCCATTCAGAAGTTAACTAAAAAAGACACAACTACCTTCCCACCACTTTCCCCGCTCTGTCCACCAACACAACATCCTTTTATCTCAAGGCTGCCCCACTTCTTACCTTAGATCCCTTCTCAGTAAACTCAAACCAGGCTCCCCCTCTGCTGATAACTTACCTCCACTTTTTTTTTAAACTAGCTGCAAAATCCATCACATATCCCATCTCCATACTAATAAATTAATAAATAGATCCATTCAATAAACAATAATTCCAGGTATATAGAATACATTTTGCATAATACCCTTACATAAAGGAGGTAACTCTACTGACCCTTCAAACTTCAATCCCATAGCCATACTCTCCCCCCCATCAAATATTCTTGAAAAGTGTATTCACAAACAACTCCTTGACCATCTTCTACAAGACAGCCTCATACCTACTACCCAGCATGGCTTTTGCCCTAACTACAGTATGCCACAGCACTAATATCTTTCACACAGACTATCTCTAGACTTTAGAACAACAACAAACTAGTCTCCTGTCTATTCCTTGACCTCTCTAAGGCCTTTGATACTGTTTCTCACAACCTACTTTTATCTAATTTATCCTACCTACATCTCTCCAACTCTGCCCATTCTTGGTTTACTGGATATCTCTTCAACAAATTTCAGTCTATAAAGTGGCTTTCTGCATTAACCCCTTCTTTCCAGTCCAAACCTTGGGCCCCTATCATTCAACATTTTCACTAACAACCTCTATACTTCCTGCCCTCACTCCTCTCTGTTACAATATACTGATGACTCTATAATAATTTCCTCTGCTGACAATCTCTCCCCATCCTGTCTCTTATCCAGACTCAGTCAAAAAATGGCTTACATCTAACCAACTCTTACTTAACCCAAATAAAACAAAACCCCTCCTCTTCATCCCTAAATCTCTCCAACACCTCAAATTGACATTCACTGTCTCCTCCCTGAACAACATGACTATCAAGGTAGAGTCCCACATCAAACTACATGGTGTCATAATTGACAACCAACTGAAATTTGATCTTCATATTGAACAGTCTATTAAAAATCATAAAAATAAATATAAAACTTGGCCTGCTCTATAGAAACAAAACATTCCTCACAAATAATAAATCTAAACTCTCTCTTGCACAAGCCTACTACCCTCCCTACTATATGCTGCCCCAATCCTCACTAATCTACAATCTAATCATTCAACTAAACTTGAACTCATATATAATAAAATGATAAAATAGCCAAAGCTGCAACAAATCACCTTTACCATACATACCCCTACCAATCTGTCTCTTTCTCTCACTATGACTCACTCTTTCTTTCTCTTTCTCTCTCTTTCTCTCTCACAAACACACACACATACATACTCACACAAACACATTTACACACACACACACACACACACACACACACACACACACACACACACACACACACACACACACACACACACACACACACACACACACACACACACACACACACACACATTACTTTTTTTTAGTTATTTACTTTTTTAATGTAATACTTGCAAAACAGTTCAATAGGGTGATGATGTATAATTAGCCTTTTCTTTAAGAAGAATTAATATTAATAAGTGGTATGAGAATGACCTCAGGTCAGTTATACAAAACATTGATTGTCTGAAAACACTTGAAAATAGCAAAGAAATCTGTCCTTAACGAAGCTCTATATGACAGATGTATGATATATAAGATGTATGAGACTCAAGGTGCAGGGTCTGAGTCTCACAAGGGATAATTGGCTAGGCTTAAAATGTCTAGCAAGGGCAGTAAGCCTAGTACTAACCTATAAACCTAAATGAAAAAGTGAGTTCTACTGGATACATAGCATAATACAGGTCAAAGAGATCATTACAATCTATATTGTCAAGTAATAATTATGTGCGTGTGCACATGTGTGTGTGTGTGTGTGTGTGTGTGTGTGTGTGTGTGTGTGTGTGTGTGTGTGTGTGTGTATATATGTGTGTGTGTCTCTCTCCCTCTCTTATTAGTACACAAATTATCTGTTTTACCAAAAAGAGGAACCCAGTGTTAAATTCCAGTCCACGCAGAAAAAAGTCATAATTATTAAAGCTTGAAAGGGCTTGAAAGAAATACCTAAAGAAGTTTGGACTATCCAAACATGGCAGACAAATAAGATGAACCAGCAGTGGAGTGGTATGCTCAGAAATAATAAATCACTATTCACTTTCTTCTTTTGCTTGAACCACCTCTTTTAATTAAAATTGCCATATCTCACCTCTTCACTGAGTTATCTGAAGTAACTATATGTGCTGCTTATTTTTTTTAGCTGAAGTGTAAATGTGCATTTATTGTATGAAGCAAATATTCATAGTCATGTTATGATATGAATTAAATGTTTTCTGTTGGGAATTGAGTGGATACCATGTATGTTGCAAAATGATATAATTAGTTCACACATTTCCTATAAATACTGTGGTATACCTCACACTCTTGAAAGAAAATACATAACAGGTGATACCTTCCTGACTTTCCTGCACCATTTCGAAAACTTATTTATTTATTTTGTATTTATTTATTGCATTTGTTTACCTGAAAAGTCTACTGGGCTTAAAAGAACCCATTTTCAATGGAAGCCCAGGGAGAAACCTCTGACAAGAACATAGATACAGAAAATATTAAACATTAATTGGTACAAAAGTAGATACAGTGTTACAGATTACAGTAATATGTTCAGAATATATACATAAAATCAGGAATTGTGTTGGTTGCCAGATGAATTCAATCAGAGATGTATAAACAGAGATATATTAATCAGCATTATTGTACCAGTATCGACAAATGAGAAAAAAATAATAATTATGGAGAAAATGTCATCTGTCAGCAGTAACAAAAAGCATAGGAGTTTAATTATCATACAAGGAGAAAGAGGAGGTTAGGTTATAGAGCAGGTAATAATGCAAGTGATCCCTGACAACATGTAAAGGAAATCTTTTGAAACAATGAAGCAATAAACCAAAAATAACTAGCCTCCCTTACACCAGGACACCAGGACCTAATACTAATAGCTACTAAAGAAAGTTGCAGAAATAACGGATCTCATATATAACACAATCAAATCAATATCTCCACACAAAAGAAAAAGTTCCAACAAATTGCTTATTTTATTAAAAGGAAAAGTCAGTATCACTCAAATCACATCAACTTCTCCATTCTCCACTAATTTAAATTGCATAATACTATTTATATTTTAAACCTTCAGGGGTGAAAAAGCTTAGAGGCCTATACAAAAGTCTAACATACCTTAACTAAGAAAGTATATTAACTATAGCAACCAAATTGGTTTAATACTGTATAACACAAGGGAATGAAAAACAAAAACAAGTTGCAGTTGTAATATTAATAACTAGATTAGTGAATAACTTAAACAAAACTATTTGGCTAAATATCCAGATTAAAATTATTTAGGATAGTTGGCATCAAAATGTTTAATCAAGGAATTATGAGATACTTCTTCTAATTAGAGGCACTTGACTAAGAAAACAAATGCTTAATGGAAGCAACCTTTAACACATAACTGAGAATCAACTTTTTTTTCCATGATACAAATGAATTACTAAAAAATATTTGGACTGTAACAGAAGTATAAAATAAAACAAAGATTCTGCATCTATCTTTTTGTATCAGGGATTAGAGAAGTGGGTTCAGATGTGGGGGTGAAAATTTAAGCTATTTATATAAAATAATGAAACATGCCATTTGGCATTCACTTAAAGAAGTAGGATAAATTATTCGATGCATATGGGAATCACAAATTAAATATCTTTATTAAATATCTTGTAAGTAATTGCCCTACCTAGGGAAGTGAAATCATTTTGGTAGTCAATAATTCATATGTATGGATCAGGATGCAGTTCCATACCTTGCAGTCAGTCAGCGAGGCGCTGCCACAAACTGTAACAAAAATGATGGGTTTTAATGTTGAAAAAAAGTGCATACTGCATAAACTCTAAAACTGTTATCAATATGGCACTGTGTGTTTCCCCAATAACAAGATTTGGTGGAGAAACGGTATTGTAAACTAACTTGGCTTTATTATACAGAATGAATTGTGAGCATGCATCAGGAACCAGCAGGTTATGGACATGCATCAGGAACCAGCAAATTGTGAACATGCATCAGGAACCAGTAGGTTGTGAACATGCATCATGAACCTGCAGGTTATGAACATGCATCAGGAACCAGCAGATTGTGAACATGCATGAGGAACCAGTAGATTGTGAACATGCATCAGGAACCTGCAGATTGTGAACATGCATCAGGAACCAGCAGATTGTGAAAGTGCATCAGGAACCAGCAGATTGTGAACATGCACGAGGAACCAGTAGATTGTGAACATGCATCATGAACCTGCAGATTGTGAACATGCATCAGGAACCAATAAATTGTGAATGTGCATTAGGAACCAGCAAATTGTGAGCTTGCATCAGGAACAGGCAGATTGTGAACATGCTTCAGGAACCAGCAGACACTTTCTTGCACACAGCTTTGGAGCACACTACCCTATTTGTAAAACAGCACAGAAGGAGTGGCAAGCTCTCATAATGGTAAACATAATTTATTTCACATATGAGGAGACAGGACAGGGGCATGCACATTCTCTCATCAATAAAGACAATATTTAAAGGATTATAAATTACTTCTTGAAAAGTTTGGTCTCCCTTGTGGAGCCAACAGCACTTTGCAGAATGAATAAATGTTATGGCTAATTCATAACTAACACTAGACGTTATGTATAAATTGGGGGAACAGTCAACACTCACAAAAGTTTATAAAAAAAAGTAAAATAAAGAATAATTAATCACTATATCTGATTTACTGATCAGAACTTGCAGGGCCACACTGCATATTAAAATTACAAATACAAGTGCACACAGGCACAAGTTAAGAAGGATTATGAATAATGTGCCATAACTGTTCACCGTGCAATTCAAGCTCAAACTGCAAAAAATGCATAATTTGCTGTAGCAACATCCTATATAAAAAGTTAAGTCATTCAGCCATCACTTGAAAATAAAATCTGTATAAACTTGAAAAACAAAAACTACAATAGAAAACATGGCAAGCCTATAGAATCAAACTATGTGGTTATTATAACATTTCTTAAAAATCTGAGACTCCTGGTCATAATTATAAATTTTATAGCCAGACCTATTCTAAAGAAAGATTTCTTGGATAAGTCATTGTGAGTCTGATCCCACACTGTATTAGAAGCTGTATCCTGGACACCATAATGAATCGTTTAGCTCTCACTTATTTGGGCAAGTCCCCAATTACGTCTAGGTCACTGCCCACTCAAACTATTGTTCTTTGGTTTTTAGCAGCTAACAGGGCACAAAAATACCCCACTGCATTATGCAGCTCAAGGCCTTTGGAGGCACATAGCTCTGTATATTGTGTCAGTTACATATCATGAAAGTGCTTCAGTAAAGCCAGCCACTTCAGTAAGGGTCTCTTTTAAATATTTGGTGAGACTGTCCAGCTGGTTCACCTCAGGCAGCATTTTGTTGTGACAGTACTCTAGGAATTAAGCCTTTTTTATAATCCTGGAAATAAACTTCCAGATTTTGCAGCACGTTTTTAATCTCCTTTAGATAGATGAATGGGTGGATGGATTCCTCTTGCAAATCACAGACTGAGGTACCAGAAGGGGCAATTTATTTATTTTTGTTGCTGCTGCAATCAGCTTTGCTAGACCAATACAGCATAACTGCATTTTGCCTAAACTGGAGATGTTCCCAGTTACATACTAGTGGCATGCAGTTCCGCAGAACAGAAGCTTATTTGACACATCATGAAGGTAATCTAAACAAATGAGGTTTTGTTGCTTTTCTCACCTGATGAACAAAACGACCTTTTTATTTTTGCATACATAAACAGCTGATGTGGCCCTTTTGTTTACTGCCATATTTTCAAAGCTACCAAATCACTGCCAACAACAGAGGTATCAGAATGGGAGAACATTATATGTACTACCATTACATAAAGAGAGACAGAGAGACAGAGAGAGGCAGAGAGAGAGGAAAATCTAAGAAATCATAGACACTGCTAAGCTTTTAGTTTAACACAGGTGGCAGGAAAGGAAGTGGAGAAAAATCTGTTACTAGAAGACTAGCTGCTATCTTAGAAAATAACCATCTGTAAAATAATAATTATCATTGTTTATAACATTTACATTGCCTATCAAAATCTTAATTTTATTTTAGCAGCATTAAGGAACTTGATAAGGGTGTATGTTTGTGATTAGGGTTATTTTCACTTTAGTAAACACATTTATTCTGTACTATATGAGTAATTATTTATGGCTAAGGTGTGATTAAAACTGATGACTGCGACATGCCATGGATGAATGATAGAATTCAGGGGGTTATTGTGAGAGAAAGGCTAGATTAGAAGTAATGACTTGGACTGCGGCAAGGATGAATATTTGAATACAATGAGTTACTCTCAGTGGTGTACAACAGAGGTGTCTTTTGAGACCAATATTTTTTCTGTATAACACATACATGTCTAGTAATTTTAACATTTTTATGATTTTTACTCATGACTCAAAGCTACGGCTAGACTTTGGCTTTTGTAGTCTCCCTCTCCGCATATGTAAGGTGCAGTCATCCCTTTGCTGAATAGTTCTGTAGTATTTTGTATATATTTTGGTGACTCACACATATTGTGTTACCTTACTGATTTACTCTTTGTTTTGTCACTCCTTTTCTTTTCCTCTTTACTACATCACACTCTGTCTTTGCCTCATCACATGTCTTTATGTGTTCACTTTCATCCAATATGTCATGCAATGCATACACAGTGGCACAGTGCCAGGGCTGTGATACACAGTCATTTCTGAATATGGTATACAGTTTTCTTTGACTCTTGGCAGACAGTTTTGTTTTGGGGTCTAGTGGGGAATTGATACTTTTTTCTGTAGAACAAGATTTTAATCCCGTGAAGGATATGCTATGTCTGTTTTCTGACAATGGTGCATTCTTATAGTAGCACAGAAACATTTTATCCCATGTGTATATGTATGTGTGTGTGTGTGTGTGTGTGTGTGTGTGTGTGTGTGTGTGTGTGTGTGTGTGTGTGTGTGTGTGTGTTTGTGATTAAAAATCAAACCAGACTACCAAATATTTGCTGTTTACCTGTAATCGTGTATCATCCACACATTCAAATATATAACACAAGTTGCAGATGCACATAAATATATTGGTATACTGGATATTTATAGTATTAAGGAAAAATAAATTTTAAAAGTAGGATGCTTGAAAAAGAGACCGTTAAAACATCTATTTCTGTATTTACTGACGTTGGCCATTTTCCACTGCCTGCAGTTAAAGTCTGTTGCTGGCTGCAAAAATTGGATGCGTTATCATTTACATAGAAGCCATATGGCTATAATGAGTGTTTTCAGAAGCATTTTTTTATTTTCTTAAGCTAAACAACATACTCAAGTAGCAAGAAGCCAGAATTTTAGCAATGCAAATACCCCAAAGACATTCAGAATGTATACATTGCTGCACTTCACCAAGCATAAGAGTGCAGAAAATAGTTTCTTTTACACCAATCCTGCAGGCAGATTGTCATTATGTAATTTGAATTAGTCCTGTCCCACAGGCATACAGTTGCTTATGTTGCACTGCAGTCTAGCACAAATTATGCAAACAGCAGTTCTCAGCGGCAAGCTGCCGCATGCCTTTCAATGAATTTTACATTTTCATCTCTTCTTTATTATTTACAACTAGATTGCAGGCTTTAATCTGCTTTAAGGGTACAGCACATTTCCACGGAAGATATTGAAAAATGCCTGCTGTAATCAGAAAAAAAATCTTGCATTTGATGCTTATGATAAATTCCATATCGATCCATCATTTAAATTCATTCTCCTGTCCTTGTTGCAATTATGAACCAATTAAAACTTTTGTTTGCATTTTTCCAGAGATTTCCCTTAACTATATCACCTTTAGAACTGTGTCCTGCTCATTGACTCATTATGTATCCAGCTTGATCTCTTGTGAATGGAAGTTTAAAGCTAGTTGAATGATTGGCTATAAGGAGTTGAGGCACAGACTTAACACTGATGGAGAGGAAAGGTGATGTTGCTGTCAGTGTTGTACTTCAAAAAATTATGCAGCCAAGTTGTAGCGCTACTTAGAACTTAGGGATTCTGTTTGATTTAAAATTCATATATTTTTGTTCCATTTCTAATGGTGTTGGACGACAAAATTTGGTAGCACTAAAGGTTCAGAATGCAATTACTACAAGAAATGTATATAACATCATCTTACAGAGTTCAGCTACTGTCCCCTCCCAACCTTCAAAAGCTACCTCTGTAGAATATTTCTCTGTGAAAAATGTTATTTTCCGAGTATGCTATAAAACAATGTAGTGTGTGAAGCTGAGTGATTATACTTAAAAATCAGGAAAAAGCTAAACTGGTTGACCACTTCTTAAGCACAAGACTTGATTGTGACAATTGTTACACATCCTCCTAAGCTCAGTTACACTCAAGTGTCATGGTAGAAGCTAACAAATGAGAGCGTCAGCTTTGTTTCTGTCTGCTGTCTGTGTCTGTCAACTGTCTCTTGAGTTTATCTCATATTTTTGCTCCATCCCTTGCAATTGCTTTTCTCCTCTGGCAAATAACTGAAGATTGCAATAAGTCAAAAATGCCACAGATTTGTTTCATACATAATACTGTTCAGGAAATGCATATTGATGGAAAACCTGTTGTTCAAGTAACTTTTTTAGGGGAAATAGATAAAGTTATCATTAAGTTTTAAGATTTGTTCCCCTCAGAATTCTTTAGCAAATAATTTAAAGGGTGTGCTGCTGTATGTTTGATAGTGGTCACTAAGAACTTTATAGTCTTTTTTTTTGTAACCAATAGTACATGGAGCAGTTAAAGCTCCTTGTACTACACAAAATTATGATCAGATCACCAATCACAAATCTTTACTACATGTTCTTGACATAGATGCCAAGATTCACCTCTCGTGCTTTGTGTTTGTCTTGGTATCCATGCGAGGTGAATGTCTTGGTATCCATGTCTTGAACAGGTAATAATCTGGTTATGACTGGAGATCGGATCATAATCCTGTGTATGAAAAACTGGGTAACATTTTTCTCCCCCCAAATAAAATGCTGTGTTTAAATTAAAACTTGAGTCTTGCTTCACACACTGTCATTTTTTAATGAATCAGATTTCAAGTCTAATCTTCTTTCATTACTTTGACATACACTCTTCTTTGAGAATAAAATTTATTAAGCAAGTGGTGGACTTCTCTTGTTTAAATAAATGTGTGCAGACGAGTCAATCTGACTTTTATTTGATAAGCATCCCTCAAGCTGGAGGCTGGAAACATGAAATAGTGAATTCTATTGGCAAAACTAGAATGTACTGTAGACTTTAATCAGAGGCAAGGTAGATAAAGGTTAATCATACTTTTCTTTAGGAAATCATGGTTCTTTGACTTATGGCAGTATGCAGTTCACAGCTAAGGAATTTTGAGGATTGGTATGAAAGGTAAAGCAATGTACTAATATTATTTTAGATACAATAAAGTTTTACTTTATAGATTAGGTAGGATGCAACCATATGCCAAAGTATCTAAATGACTGCATTCTTTTCACAGAAGATACAGAAGAATTCCGACTTCCTTATTCTGCTTGTACGATTTTCCTTCTGTGTTGAATGACATACACCAAGTTCTAATGAGGCTGACTGATATTTTATTAGGTGTAAAAGCTAAATGATCAGCAAATATATCATTCTTAATACCATGATGCAATAGTGATGCAATGATGGTGTCATTCTTAATACAATGCTACAATGGTGAGGTTCTTTTGATGCCATTCTTAGTAGCACGATACACTGTGTTGCGCTAATTATAACCATCGGAATGGAGGATAGTTACAGAGAAGGTTCATTTGTAATGATCTTAAATATTAGGAAAATCAGGTGATTTCAGAACTGAGCCTGGTGGTACACTGGCTATGATGGAGTGAATGATATGGTAGTAATGGCAGATTAGCATTTTGGTGATACGTATTGAACCAGGAAAGAGGACTTTGCCAAAAAAAAAAAAAATTTGGAAGAGGTCTTGAAGAAGCAGACTCCAAACTTCAATTGTGAGAGATTTTGAAGAAACATACTATGGCTCCCCATGATAAAAGCATTAGGCAGATCACTAATCAACATCCATGTTAGCAAGCCTTTGTCCAAATGTTAAAAAAAATGGACACAGTAATTAATCAGAGAGGGGTTACTGTACTTCTGCCTCAGTAAAAGATGTTAAATCCTGCACTGAGACTTTATTAGTTCGGTTCTTCAGGTAAGTGCTGCTGTCCATGTTTTTCCATCATGTTTATGATATGTAACAGGAGGACTGGTGCATAATCTGAAGCAGCAGCTGGAGATATTAATTTAACACTGGAACTGCAGGTGTCTTTTTAGACCCCCAAAGCATGAAACCATGACACCATGAGAGTCTGAAAGTATGAGCTAGTGGCTTGGACATAAAGACAACACAAACTTAAATGATCCACTGACAGGTCCAACAGCTGTCGGGCTTCCAGAGAGAGTCAGCCATGTTTTATATATGCTTTTGTACCTTTGTGGCATTAACCACCTTAAAGGATAAATATCAGAAGAGTGAGTCCAGTTCACTGTCACTGATAAACTGGTGATTTGTATGTGTGATAACAGAACGGGTATAATGATATCATAGAATGCCTTCCTGAATTACTGAATTATTCATCAGTATGGCTAATGTCACAAAAGGACATAATGGGGTCATACATGGCATGGTATGTTCTTCTGCTTGCTTACTCTAACAACAATATTCACCCAATACTTGTGAGAAATGCCAGGGACTGGTTGACAACTGATTCTGGTTTTGAGGCAGGCTTTGTTTTAATAAGAGAATTTGTTTATTGTATACATGTGCGTATGTGCGTGTTCGTGTGTGTGTGTGTGTGTGTGTGTGTGTGTGTGTGTGTGTGTGTGTGTGAGAGATTTACTTGCTTATGAAACTTGAGATACTTAACCTTACAGGTGAAATCATGCAGTTTCTTCCATTTGTTGTAGACATCATTCCCCTGAGTATGTAGCTATTCCTGACTAAGAAGGATCATGAACTGCATGTTGCATCAACTGTTCCTTGTTTCAACTGAAAAGTACTTGTGTAAAGTAGGAAGCATCCCAATGAGAGTAGAAAAAATGCTCAAAGGCCATTGTTCTAACAGACCATCCTCCAGTCAGGAACTGTAATCCCACTATATAATGATTGACTGCTGAGATTACTTCTACGTCAGTTAGTAAGCATCACTCCTGTACTGTCATGTGAGAGGGGAATGGTTTCTCAGATCAGTAGATGGAATATGAGTGTTGGTAATCCTGTAAAACTTATTGGTTGTTGTCAGATTAAGGACAGAGTGATTTCCTGAAATGTAGTCAGACCTTGTGAGTGCAGAGTCTACCTGTTTTAGTTTAATTCTGACAGTGAGCTGGCCATGCCCATTTGCTGATGTCTCCTCAACCATGATGATATTGAAGCCCTGAAGAATAAACATGATACTTTATGTGAGAAGTGAGTAAAGCACTTTGCCATAAGATCCTTAAATAGATGCACGCTGGTGCAGAATGGGTGTAATTACCTGCTGCTGTTGTGATCATGTGTGTAATGAGCCTGTAGACACACTGTGCTCATCCATGGAGGAAGCATGTATTGTGGCATGCAATATAGATGGGCTTTGTAGTGAAATAATATGGCACCTTCTGCTCCGAGTCAAGGTCTAACATGGCTCAACCATACTTATTTATCTGCTTATTTATTTTCCTTATGTTTACCAACAGGTTATAATTATGTATAGCCATACACATTTCCAGATGAGGGTCAAGGAGAGCATAATAATAGCACATTTCAAAGTAAAAGCTTAATAATACAATAATACAGCATCAGTAGTTCTCATAAAACGTATATGCAAAATTAAGTATTAATAAGTATCAATGGCAACAATACAAATGTATACACTTGTTTGCTTGTTGGTTCTTTTATTTCTTTTGTTTTCTACATTGCCATTTACAGTGCAGCCATGCATTGAACTGCTTTCCATACAGTGCTGGCATAGCTTTAGCTGAATAGTGGGTAGTGGGCGCATTTTCATTTTTTCCTTAAATCAGTGCTTCAAAACTCTCAGTCATTCTTCTGACTGAAAGTTGCTTAACTGAGCTCAGGGTAGCATTAGCTTGTGCTTATCTTCCCTAGGATGCTCTAATCTATTTCTCCTTATGCTGGGAGCATCAGCACACTGCAGTTTGCTATGTTGGACCACCATTGCCACCCAGACTAATATTCCCATAACTTTTGTTTTCCCAGCATTCTGCATGACACCTGCTTGACATGACTTGTACTATTCTGATAGTTTCCAACAAATGCTGTAATAGCTCCCTTCACTTTTCTTGAGCCAGCTAACACACAGCTAAATTACCGGACATTATGCATTGACATCAAACTTGTATCCCTTCCGTCACCAGCCTTCTAACACTTGGTATCCTAAGTCAGTGTAGTAACTGCTTTATGCATGCTTGTAATGAATTTCTACTTAATACAGAAATCTCTGTCTGAGAGAGTTAATATGGATGCATCCCTTTCGTGTACAAAAACAATGCACAGTGAACTTCATACTGTCACACTCTTACCTCAACCACTACCGTACTCATTCCATAATAAATCCTTGCCAAAATCCCCTAGAAATCATACAACCAGACAACATAGACACCTAAAACAATAAGTCACCATCAGCAAAGTTGCTCTCAGTCAGGTAAGACTAAACTAGCTTTTGATAAAAATGAATTTGTGATTGGTGGCTCAGTTGTTAAACTCACCAAATCCAAACTCACCAGGCTAGACAAGGATAAGACTACTGTGCCCTTCCTTTCAGATGCCAGAATTGCAGACATTTTGATGGCCTACAGGATCCTTACCAGCAACAAATTTGACAAAGACATGGTGACCCACCAAGTGGAAGTGAATGATCATCTGCAGTGAAAAACCTAGGGGCAGATGCAGAGGGACATCTTGGGACTCTGTTCTAGTGGCAGATAAAGGTAAGACTCTAGTCCTTAGTGGAATCCATTCTTTACTAAGAATAAACATTTAAGTATAAAGAAAAGATAAATTGATTTAACAATTGGCTTACTAGCTGGTGTCATTGCAGAGAGATCCATGAATCCATCAGCCTGGGATGAGACAATAGATAGACCTGCTTGTTTTGCAAGAGATAGCTAGCATATCCATATCTCATTCAAAGATTTCTGCATACTGGCAAAGGCCTTTGCTGGCCCTATAGTGATTTTTTAGGCAGACTCCATCTAATGAATATCCCAAAATAACAAATGAATCTAACCCTAAATTGTCCCAAACTGACATGGCTCTTTGCAGAGCCAGGAGACTCAATAACAAATTGCATGATTTTGAGGCACCTCTGCATCTTGAACAGGCCCATGTATGTTTTCTGACAAAAACTTGATTTAAATGTAAAAAAAGCACTCTCTTCATATTAGGGTTTTGCCTACCATGTCTCCAGGCCTTGTGGAAGCTGTGATGTTGTGTCCATATTTGTCAAGGACCAAATGTCATTTAGACTGATATCCAGTGACCCACAAAATGAGCTCCTAGAACTTCAGTTTACAATAGACAAGACTTGCTACCATCATATAGCATGCTACTAAACCCTCTCCATGTCTCTAGGTGATCATATTAGATTCTGGAAATTCTAGAAGAAATTCCTATAAGCAGTGACTCCATATTCCTAGATGAGTTCAATTACCAAGTCATAGACTGAAGCAACTATATCTCTAACTTAGGGTATGCCAGCGAAGCCTGGATGAAATAGTTGGTGAACCTACTATAGGCCTACATATTCTAGATATAGACCTCACTACTAATCTCTGTTTTTTTTTTTTTTACCATAGTCTCTCCCTCTCCAGTTAAGTTTGACTATAAATTCATGACATTTACCTTCAGAGCCATTATACCTCCAGTAACCAATGCTGATGTGCTAAAGGATTTCAAAACAGCAACCCTTATACATTTATGTGATAAGATCCCTAAATTTAACCATGGCACCACATTTCTTGATCTCAACACAGAAGCCAACTTCACTAAGGAGGTTAATGCCCATATGGTGCAATACAAAGAACTAACATTCCCAACTAAACAAAATACAATGAGAAATTTAAAAACAATCCCCCTTCTGGTCAATGGATAAAAACTAGAATTTTATACCAAGAGAAATAACTCTTTAAACTGTACAGAGAGGCGGGTCTATATTACAATGTCAAAACATAATATTGAACACCAAATGAGTGACATGTATTCATCGAAACGCATTTAAGGGATTTGATGAATACTTTAAAGGGCAAAGACGTAGTTGGCCAACTACACAGTGTTGCCCTTTTCTCCACTGTAGTGAGATCTCGGAGTTGGCATGTTTAGTTGGGGGGGTGTGGGGTGAAGCCCCCCCCCTGTAGTTATGTAGTAAGTATGTGTGCATATTTGTTTGTGCAAGGGAATTCTTTCCTAGGGAAAGAATTTGCTGTTTTGACCGTTCGCGCTTTAGTGCATTCGGTCTTTACGTGTCAATGAAGAGGAGTTTCTTAAATGTATCTTTGGTGTTATAATATAGACCCCAGAGAGGCTAGTACTCCACAGAGTGAGGAAAGCATGAGAAATGTCACCAAAAACTGAAAAGTATTGCGTAAGGACCAGTAAAGCAAACTGTGAAGAGAAAGTAGCTTCTTTCTGAAGTTAAGGATAACTACATCTCCATCTTTAGTTATGATAGAAAACTAATAAATGGCACTCGGCATTACTCTGAACTTTTCCTTAATGGGGATCCCCTACTCCAACCCACTGGCACTGCAAATAGACTAGCAGATAAATTCTCTACTATTTTCATCCTTGAAACCCTTATTCAACTACTGATGCCATATTTTCTTAGCCACTTAACATCATTAAGGAATGTGTTCTCATAGTGTTACCTGAAGCAAAAACATTTCCTTCACTGGTCCTGACAACATATATGGGTACATAGTAAACATTGTCAATCCAACTTCTGCTGAATCCCTCCTTAAATTATTCGACATTAAGAACTAGTTGCTGGCTTTATATCCATAATGGTGGTCCTAGCATGGGCCTTGGAAACTTAAAACTACTAGCATATGCCCTAGGAACTGCAAACTACTGGCTTGGGCCTTAAGGACTACAAACTACTAGCATGGTCCTTGGGAGCTACAAACTAATCAGCTGTAAAGTTGTGGGGCATAACCTAATTGATCTAGTTATTAATGATATCATAAACCTCATTAGGCTTGACTTCCAACAATTTGGCTTCATCAAAGAAAGATCACATTTGCTGAACCTTATTCATTTTTTGAGAGGGTAACCTAAGGTATAAACAGTTGTCATGCTGTTCGTGCAGTGTATCTTGATCTGGCTGAAGCATTTACTATCATATCTCATGTAGAATTGTAGGGAAACTATAATTTTTAAACATAAATTCTTATGTGGTGATGGGTAGGCAAAGTAGCTGAATGACAGATCCCACATAGCGTGTGTGTGTGTGTGGGTGGGGGGGGGGGGGGCGGTGCCTCTTCAAGTTGTGCTGTTGTGACCACTGGAGTTCCCCATGTATCTGTATTATGATTCACCTGCATGGAATTAACTTCTTTGATCTTAAAAATAATAGCAAAGACATCTGGTTCACTTAATGTATAGATGCTAGGGTGTTATTGTCAAAGCATCTTCAGATGATATCTGTACCTTACTGAAAAAAAGCTTACCCTAGTTAATACCCAGAAAACAGATAATGAGCTTAAACTGAGTGTTAAAAAGTGCATTATTGACTCTTTTAGAAAACAAGACATTACTCACATCATGTAGTATATTTAACATAACATTTTAAACAAAAAAACTTGGGTCAGTATTTCCCTTTCTTTTGATCATCACGCAGAAACTGTAGTCAGGAGATATTCAAATATTCAAAGTTATGACATCTAGATCCAAAGATGTTATCAGTCTCTTGTACTCCGCACTAATCAGACCCATTATAGAGGACAATACTCCCTTTGGTATGTACCTCACTGAACATGTCAACAAATTCAAAAAGCCCCAGAAGTTCCTAACTTAAAAAGATCTCTCATCTTAAGAACCTTAGTTATCAGGTAAGACTGGAAGTCCTTTCACTGTACTCCTTGTCTTACAGGCATCTGAGGAGCGATCTATGCTTCATTTACCATGCTACTAGAGAACCAGTGGACCTTGACCTTCTTTATCTCAGCAAGTCAAACAGCTCAGATAAGACTAGAAATAGAGACTTGAACCTTCATCACCATATAGCAAGAAAATAATGCAGAGAGAGAGACCAGCACCACACACACTCTTCTCTGGAATAACTTTCCTGCACAGCATAGGCAATGTGATGTAATATCCTACTTCAAGAATATCCTGGATGACTGGATAGATACTCTTAAATTTACCCAAGGTCTAACTCATCTCTCTCTCCTCCCTGAAAAAGGAGGCAAAGCCTGATGGTGGGAATTGACAAGATGGACGTTTCAATTGATTAAAATATCTTTAAAATTGCTATTAAGCCAATAACACACATTAAATAGGTATTGTTTTAAAATTTAGAATGTTAATTAAAAACACTAAGTTAATCACTGAAGATAGCACATAGAGCATTACACTTAGTAGGTGCAATTGCAACCAGGTTTATGCAAAGACCCAGCACTGATAATACATGTTCATTCCTTGACATCCAAGGCTAGGGACAAACTTCCTTTACTGTATCCTGTGTGCAAAATGAGATTGGTGCCAATAAGCACAGTTGTCCTGAGCCCCTTCAAATAACTCACGCCACACCAAAATAGTTAACAATTTACCAGGACAGTGTATCCTGCTCACCCTGCACCAAAATAAGCAGTATTACCACAACCACTCACTTACTCTCACTTACCAAAGCAGTATACCATTGCTCACTTCCATTCCCAATCAGCCTCTTTGAATCCAGCACCCAACACCAGAGGAGGAAAGAAGAGGGACAAGCCTGCCCATCTTCTCTGCTTAACTGACTAATCCACATAAAATAACCAAATCCCGATGTCATAAAAAAAGAGAGATTGTGGGTGGGCAGCACATTCAACCCTAAATCTAACCTCCCAACTCAGCTACACTCACATAAATCCACCTTAGCCCCTCCTTACACTTACCTCACTTCCTCCACAGCACTCATCCTTCCAAACTTAACCCTTCCTTAACCACTTCTCTACCTAAAATCTTTCAACTTCTGACTCAGCCCTAACATCTTCCTCCTTCTCCAAACCTTTAGACCCTCTTTGCCCACCTTTCTTTTAACCTCCTACCAACTTAAAATGTTTCTGGACAAATTAGTTTGTTCTCAAACCTCATTTGTACCTAGTCAATTCAAATAACTGACACCACACCAGAATAGCTTTAGACAACCTTTATTAAAACTTCTTAATCACAACTTTATTAAACAATGTTCTTAAGTTTATTAATCACAGCATGAACATCTATGTAACAATTTACCAGTGCAGAGTATCCCACTCACCCTGCCCCAAAATAAGCAGTGTTGCTACAACTGCTCACTTACTCTCACTTATCAAAGCAGTGTACCACCCCTCACTTTTAGCCCCAACCAACCTATCTGAATCCAGCACTCAACACCAGAGGGGGACAAAAGAGGGCCAAGCCTACCCCTCTTCTCCACCCACCAGCCTGACACAGTTTGCTACAACTGCTCACTTACTCTCACTTATTAAAGCAGTGTACCACCCCTCACTTTTATCCTCAATCAACTTATTTGAATCCAGCACTCAACACCAGAGGGGGACAAAAGAGGGCCAATCCTGCCACTCTTCTCCACCCACCAGCCTGACACAGGCTTTTCCCCTCACTTACTGTAACACTTTCACCAAACCTTCCAAAAACAAAGCCAGATGTACATTAAATAAATCCAGTCCAAACTCACTGAGGTACACCACATTCTCTCTAAACCAGATTGGGTCCTTGTCATCAACGTTCCTATGCTCTATCGTTTGAATATCCAAACTCACCAAATGCCTTGACAGCCTAAAATGGGCCTGCTCTGTTTCCATAAAACTGCTGGCATTCTTGCAAAACAAATGTGGTACTATTTCAGACCACACAATACCCATGCCCAGAAATGCTGTCTTTAAATCAGCTAAATCCTCTAATATTCTACACACCAGCTGTATTTTTGGAATTACTCCAAAATTGGTACCTGCTGGATGAATCACTAAAGCTCATGGAATCCAAATCTGTTATTGTATGTCCGCAAACTCCTCCATGAGTTGATGCCATCTGAGGCTTCTGGAGCCATACCATCAGACTGTACACCCAAAGCGATGTAAACCCAGCTCTCTGCCATCTAGCCCAACTGCAACCCGCTTCCCAGCTCAGTGAATATAGGAATCACCCAGAATGACATCTTTTCCGTAAAAAAAAAAAAAAAAAAAAAATTACTAAAATGACCACAATAACCAATTATCTAATATAAGAGAAAAAGGCATTTGAAGACCACAGACCTACCGTCTTGATAACCAACACTGACCTACCTTTTCTCACCAAATCCAAAGCCCTTCCAATGTGAAACGAGTGAGATGAAAACATTTCCACCATAAAAACAAGACACTGAAAAGCCCTTCTCATCACACAAACTGATTTCCCATTATCACCTTACCCCCTTTTGACTGAAAAAACAAATCCTGCGAACTCCCAGCATGTGGCCATTGTAACCTCCTAACCCATCCTACAGGACAGAACAAATCATTTCTGCCTTTCTTAACTGCACTCTGCATGTCCCTCCCCATCTGGTCTGTCTTAGAGCTACACAACCAAATCTCTACTGACACAAAATATACCATCACATCCTGCTAAACCAGCAATCCCACTAACTGTGACATCCTAAATGCTCCATGATACAGCCACAGCAATAACATCACCCGCAAATTATAATTCATTGAGTCACCCTCCACTAACTCTAAACCCTACAACTAAACCTTAAAGACCTGTCCCATCATCGGTCATAACCTGTCCACCCTAGCACCATCAATTCTACCCCATCCTTTCAACATACGAGCTACAGTCCAAAATTTTGTGAAATGCTGCAACCATGCCACCCAGAAAAATATACTAATAGCAGCCAGATCCACCTTAATCAACTGAACAGCCTTACCTTGCACCCATGCCCAAGCTAAATATTTCAATAACAATTTCTCTGATTAAACACCCCCTTCCTCAGACAGCTGCAAAACAAATTTATCAAAATCATGTAAAGCCCTACCATATGCCTTCCTTGTAGAAACTGCTCAGGACTGCTGCACTAACCATCTCATTACTGCAGTCCAGTCTGCTACACCTCATCTGGCAATATGACTGGTTCTCATGCTACTTCCGGTGCTAGCTGCCAAAACCTGGAAAACCAAAAATGAGACAAACTATTAGCAATCCCATTCCTAGCACCTGCCAAATGCACATCTGTAAAAGAAACATTTATTAACAAACTCTGCAAAACCAATTTCCACAATACTAAGAAAAGCAATCTGGACTTTGTTGTCTTTGACTGTAAAACCCATACCACTGCAATACTGTCCGAATGAAAAATTACCTTCTTACCATGCAACTGCTTTTGCCACACCACAGACGCTGCTCAAACAGACATTAACTCCAATCTCTCTTCCATTCTTCCTTCCAATCATCTGGCCACTGGGGTGCAAAGCATTCACTGCTTAAAATGTTCCCATTCCACCCCCCTGGCTGCATCTGTAAAATATTGCAAATCCCTTTGTCCCACCCAATCCAACTGCTATAATGAAATGGCATTAAACTAATCCAAAAAAGGATAACCACAATGTTAAATCAGCACGAACAAGCTTACCAGTCCTCACCCCATGAAGTTTGCTTTTCCTCCCTTTCAACATACACAATGTATGACCAGGATGAATCACCCAATAAGCAAAATTCTTCAGCCCTAAGAGCTCCATAATGTCCCTTATCCTCACTTTGCCCTTGCCCCTTACCCAAGCAATCTTGTCCTTCAAGTGTTTTATTTTTTCGAGCAGTAAACAAAACAAGCCTCTGCATACATCCACTAACAATCCCAAAAAACACAATGCCTTGACAGGGCCATTAAACTTCTGCATAGCCAACAGAATACCTAGCTCCTCACACATCAATAAAAATGCCTGCATACCCTCCTCAAACCCCTCACCTACCAATAAGAAATCTTCCAAATAATGCACCACCTTCTGAATGCAGATTCAATATCCACCTTAACCAACCATGGCTATGGCTTTATAAACCCCCAAATGACCTACACTGCATTGTCCAGTGATGCATACCTAACTTTTCTGTCTTCCACAGAAATGAAATCATTAACTGAGTTCCCTTCTGGATAGGACAAATGGTGAATCAACTGGAATTCACCAGGCAACTTCTTAGGAACCAAACCCAATGGTGACACCCTATAACTGTCAAAGGGAGCACAATCAAACATGCCTAGTAACCTGCTGGCATCCCGCTCCTTCGCCACCAAATCTTTTAAAGTCTCCTCCCTCCTGCACCAAATGTAAATTCTCACAGATTGAACCCCCCTCCTTATCCCCTTGACTTAATAGAAAGTCCTACTGAAAATTCCCTAACTAATTCCTCCACCACCAGCAAGTCAATAAATTGCCTGAGCATGTGCCACAATACCTGCACCTTAATGGATGAATGCATCACTCAGTCTCAGCATACCATAACCACAAGGAAAAAAAACACTTGCTTACTCCAGCAATATCCCCTTATAACATCTCTCCTGTAATTTATATTAGCCCCTTACCAGTCACCAAGCAC
Organism: Protopterus annectens; assembly: GCF_019279795.1. Taxonomy (NCBI): domain Eukaryota; kingdom Metazoa; phylum Chordata; order Ceratodontiformes; family Protopteridae; genus Protopterus; species Protopterus annectens. The sequence continues at coordinate 986,756,301 of NC_056746.1, read as the reverse complement.
CCACTGGCTGTACCACAGAACCTGTCATACAACCAACACTCCCTACTCCTGAAAGTTCATGTGAAGCTATTCATTGAGATTACTTCCTTAACAGCTACATAACACCACTACATTCCATATCCTGCCCCACCCTTTTAACGCCATGCAAGACTGAACGCTTCCAATCACTACAGCATTCAGAAGCAACACACTTCATCTGCAACCCTCTCGGGCAACAATCCCTCACACTGCAAAACAAATCTGACCCTGCCATCAACTTGCCAGCTCATCTTCACCCAATTAGTTTGCTCCAAATTACATGTAGTAAATTCGTTGGCCCCTAACTTGCTGTGCAACTACTATCCTCTCTTCCCGATTACCTCCTCCCCCAACTATGCTGTTCTCCCCACTGGAGTGGACTGCTGAATGTCTTCTTTTAATTTATGGTCTGCCCCATCCTGTACCCCTGCCACCACAATTTATGATAACCAAACCTTTGCATCAGTAGGACTCCCTCTAGGGACATGCCGTTAACCACTATCTGTGTTTAAAACCAGGCATACACAAGGAAAGGATGTTCTGGTGTCCATACTATAAAAACCTGTTATCCCTCCCCTCCCCTGTAAAATTATATCAAGATAAGAGATAGTTTTAAAAGCCAAAAAAATTGTTCACTAGAGTACAGGATCCAGTTTTCTGAATGATTTGGCCTCAGTATGGTGTGGTATGGTATGGTATGGTATGGTATGGTATGGTATGGTATGGTATGGTATGGTTAAATCAATTACTATATGGTATGAAGAACCTTTATACTAAAATACCAGTTCCATACACAAAAATGCTGTTAAATAACATATTCTCATTCATAGCTTTAGCTAAAAGTCCTACAACTTTGCTGATTTTAACAATCTTAGCAGCATTTGATGCATCCCTAAAGCTTCCACAAAATGTCACTCCTTTCTACTTCCAGGAGATAATTTCCAGTTTAAGTGATGCATCTTGCATCTTATTTCCCTGGATTTTTTCAGTTATGTAAATATGTTTTTTAAACAATCTAAAGATTTGAAGAGCACAGAAACAATATCCGAGGGAATTAGTAGGATTAGAGAAGTAGAAGCAAATTCTCTAAACCACGGTTAAATGTACATAACAGAAAATATTTGTTCAACTTTTAAGCAATGTTTTCCTTAGGGGTATACAGTACCTTTTATAGTCTTTTCTTTATTTTGTAGTTTTATCATATTATATATTTTCCTTTTCATTATGTTGTATACAATATAAAGAAAACTTTATATGATGTGGTATAAAAATACTAATTCATGTAGGCATTGTAATAGTCAGGATGCAGATACATAGAACTCTTGGTGAGCCCAATGATGATCAAATAAGGATAAGGCAAAAGGCATTATACATAGAATAATAGATAACTCAGCAATATTTCATCCAGATGTTCATCTGTTTGGATTTAAGGTTGTTTTTGCAGAACTTATCAGCCAGAAAGTGAATAGTATTAGATGACATTGCATCAACCACTTCCACAGTTTCCACAATGTGAGTGCTGGAATCTGTTTGTGAAAGTACACTGGTATGAAACACAGAAATTGTTTGAAAGCTAATGTTTTACTTGGTAAAGATGAGCATGTTGAATAAATTTCTGAACCTTATCTGAGGTACTTTTCCAAAATATATTCAAAGACTCCCTTTGGTCTTTTCTGCATTTTTTCAGTGGAGCCCATACCCTTCCTCTTATGTTTTAACATTATATTTTCCCTTCCCCATTTCCTGTTCCTTTTTTCTCATCATCAAGATTTACAAGCATTTCTTTTGAATTACAAATGCAATATTTGTGTCATAAGTCATGTAAGAAAGTTGTTTTAAATAAAAAAATATATATAAATATATAAGTGATAAGGGCTGTGATGTACAGAGCATCTTGCCGCACAAGAAGCAGGGTTTCATTGTGTGGGACCATTTTCTCAAGTTTTATTTTCAGATAATGCAAGTTTGCCAGGACCCAATAAAAGTTGCAACTAGACTGTTCATGGAATTTTATTAGCATTGTATTGTGGCTTATGCTTATTGATCTCTCTGTTTCTCACACACACACACACACACACACACACACACATGCACACACGCATGCGTGCCCACACACACACACACACACACACACACACACACACACACACACACACACACACACACACACACACACACTGTGTCTCTCACACAAACATGCACGCACATGCACACGTATCTCTCTGTGGCTAACACTACATAAGTATAAAATGTATCTAGTACACATGTAGATAAAAGTTTTTGTTTATCCACATTCTTGTAATGTCACCAGTAGTTTAATTGTATCCTTGGCACATCATAGTAGTTACTAAAACTCCCTAAACATACCATGTTTATGCTACTCATCAAAAACTAAAGTAAAAGTGTACACAGTGCTCACAAAAAACAGACAATGAAACTCACTAAAGCACATAAAGCCTACCTAAAATATTAGCACAAATCTTTACTTGGTTTACCAAAATAAATGAAACAAAAATAAAAAAAAATAAAATATAGATGACATTTCACATTCACTGCAGTGTAAAAACAAATAACATACTTTTCCCTTTGCATACATAATCCCCCAGATTCAGCAAGCTCTGCACGGCATGCAGGAATAGTGCAGGAGCTCCTGGAGGCAATATAGCCACTGTGCGATCCAGGAATAAGCTCCAGGGATGTGCACAAGCGCTCTTGCACTATTCCGGCATGGACAAAGCTCTTGTATTCAAATTATCCCATTTGCAGGTGAAAACCATGCAGATGAGGTGAATTTGCCATCCAGGAAGCTGTCAGCCGTGCCGGACTAATGTAGTGTGCAGAAATGTACTCAGTTAGTAACCGAGTACATTTCTGCAAACTACAAAATGATGCCATGACAGCTCCAAATAAAGGGTGTATGGTATGTATAAAGAATGCCAATGGCCAAATATATGGCCATTGGCATGGAAAACAGTTGGCAAAAAAAAAATAACTTTTATTTTTTTTAGCCAATTTCAGTTGTTTAAGCATGGGGCAGTGGTGCACAAACAGGATCGGGTCAAAAAAAAAAAAATTAAATAAACATTCTAACCAAAACCACTATCTTGCCATTATACTCAATGGTAGGCAGAAGACAACATGGCCAGTGAATAGTGGTTGCTAAGGGGGAAGGCTCAGTGTGGGACCTGTAACTATGCATTAGCAGGCAATCCTATGCAAATGAGGGGAATAATAATGAATCCCAGATTTCCCCACAATGCTATCCAGCACCCAACCATGTAAGTGCAGGAATAGCATGGTTCAAGCCTAAGAGTTAGCTGACATCATAGGGGGGTGTGTCAGGCATACCGTAAGCTTATTGGAGCCCTGTGGTTTGGGTTTGCCCTTAGCTTAGCAGAGCAAAGGAAGGGGGTGTGTCTGAAGCTTCCAAGCACACTTTGCAATGCCTAAGCGGGTGTGCGCACCAGCTCTGTGCACATCTGAGCACTGTGTTTGCATGGCGCGCCCCTGTGCTTAAACAGGAAGGCAATGGGAAGGTTGTCAAGGAGAACTAGCATAGCTGGCAGGTGAAATGTATCTGAATCAGCCAGTTACATAGGCAGCAGCCCAGCCCATCCCGGCACACTACTATAAACTATGCAAACACCTTTCCTTCTGTTTTTTCCCACATACTCTACACCACTGGTGTACACAAGCAGGAACATTTTAACAAACAAAAGCAACAAAATGATAGGGGCTGCAGCAGCTATCATACATCAACATGTAGAAGAGGCTGAAGGTGGTGAGGATGAGAATGCTGTCGACCAACTTACAGTGAGGAGACGGAGAAGAGTGTACAAACCCAGAGTAACCTATCAGGGGCTACATGAGCAGGAGATAGTGGAGCACTATAGGGTGGACAGGGACCTCCTACAGCAAATTATTGAGTTGTGCTTGCCATACCTGACACAAAAAACAGAGGAGAGCCCATCACAGTGGATACCAAGGTATGTGTAGGTCTAAGAATACTAGCCACAGGTACCTTCCAAAGGCCAGCTAGGGATATCGTGGGGATGTCACAGGCATCAGCATCCAGGGTACTCCACCAGTTACTGGATGCCATGTCAGCACATGCCAGTGAGCACGTATATTTCCACAACACCCATGAGGTCATTGGCCAGCAATATGCAGCTCTTCCACCAAATAGCAGAATACCCTGAGGTAGTGGTTGCTATAGACTGCATGCACATATGCATTAATGCACCTCCCGGTGAGCAGGGTATGGTCTACATCAACCGCAAGGGCTTCCCTTCCATCAACTGCCAGGTTGTGTGTAATGCCCAGGGAATTATAATGAATGTGTGTGCTGGCTGCCCTGGAAGCTATCACGACTCCCACATCTAGCATCTGACACAGCTGTACCAGAGATTTGCTAATGGGGCATCCCTTGCTGTCACCTAGTGGGGGATGCTGGTTACGCACTGGAGCCGTGGCTGATGACACCCATCAGAAATGCACACACACCCGAACCAGAACTCCATAATGAGGCACATGCACAGACCAGAATCATAACAAAGCATGTGTTTGGGATGCTCAAGTCATGGTTCCGGTGCTTGGACACATCCGGTGGAGCCTTGCAGTACTCACCAGTGACATGTACCCAGATTGTCATCATATGTGCCATGCATATACAATATGATCCTGTGGAAACAGCCGCAGCAGGAATAGCATGGGGCAGGGCCACACAGCCCCCCAACATCACCAAGGCCTGCGCAGGCACAGAGTGACTTGGAGGAGGAACAACCTGAGCCTGCCCCAGTAGGCAGAAGGAGGCATGCCCAGTATGTCCTGGCCTTGGCAAAGAGGCAATGCATAGCACATACACTGACACAGTAGGGACCCAGGGAATGACACCTCTATCTGACTCGCACATACAGTAAAAGAGATGCAAAACATGATACTACCTGTATTAATCAAGAATAGGGAGTGTACTATGTTCATCCAACATAGCCCCCAGCACCATCCTCAATACTGGCACAGCCACAAGGTAAGTCACTCTTTCTATCAATTGCTGAATGGAGTAGTATGTATTGTTACTTGTATTTATGGTATGGATGTGAGCATGCAAGGGAATCGGGTGGCTGAATGGGATGCCAGCAGATAGTAGACCCCTATAGTGAGCAGCATGAGATCTGTAACAAATACTGGTGTCACGATAGTAGCCAGTACTAGACAAGGTGACAAAACTCGCTGCAGGAAATTTGCTGGGCCACATGTGTGTCCATATGACACACACATGCCAACCAGGGAGGCTCACATACCCAACATCAGTCTCAGCCAGCTGGACAGGTGTAGACAAACACAAACAAAGGCTGTGCTAAGACCTTTGATTGATGGCTAAGGGTAACCTCCTCCCAGGCCTACAGAGACAGACTACAACAGGTCAGGCAGTGAGATGTTAGTTTTGAAAGGTAAGATGTCAGAAATTGAAATGTAGGTCAATCAAACCTAAGACCTGTAGTACACTAATATGCCTCTAGTCAGCATGCTAGGTTAGAATACAGAATGAAATGGAGTACCTGACATACCAGTACAGTCATAGCAAATGTGTACAACTGTCAGGTGTGTGTCCCCAATCCTATGTAGAAATGTAGTGACAGTCAGGTGTGCCCCCCCAATCCTATGTAGAACTGTAGTGACAGTCAGGTGTGCCCCCCCAATTCCTATGTAGACACATAGTAACAGTCAGGTGCGCCCTCCCACAATCCTATGTAGAAATGTAGTAACAGTCAGGTGTGCCCCCCCCCATCCTATGATGCTACGTAGTAACAGTCAAGTGTGCCCCCCCAAGCCTATGTAGAAATATAGTAACAGTCAGGTTTGCCCCCCAATCCTATGTAGACAAATAGTACAGCCAGGTGTGCCCCCCCCAATCCTATGTAGAAATGTAGTAACAGTAAGGTGTGCCCCCCTATCCTATGTAGACACATAGTAACAGTCAAGTGTGCCCCCAATCCTATGTAGACATGTAGTAACAGTCAAGTGTGCCCCCAATCCTATGTAGAAATGTAGTAACAGTAAGGTGTTCCCCCTCCAATCCTATGTAGAGACTTAGTAACACACAGGTGTGCTCTCCCAATCCTATGTAGAAATGTAGTAACATGTACGTGTAGGTATAATAACAGTGGAGCACAGATTACCTGAGTTGGCCAAGGTAGCAGGATAGATTGTAGCATGTGTACAATATGCAGATCTGCATGTGTTAGGTTGGTGTGTGTTGTATATTGTGTGAGAGTGGTCAGTATGTATGCATGGTGAGGTTTGTCCTGGTGGCCATTGCTCAGTACTGCTGATGACAGGGCCAAGTTCTCACAGCTGCAGTGCCAAACACAATGGTTACCAGTATAATACATTCCAGCAGTAAGCAATAATAAATGTTTGGAAGTAATATGTGTCACCATTTGAAAGATAGACATGGCATGACTGTCAGCCCAGATATACAAGCAGTACACAGCTGGAAGTACCCCAGACAGACAGTGTATAATATGTAACTGTCAAATGGACACACCCTTGGAATAGTACATATAGGTTTGCAGCACATTATCTGGGCTTGTAGTAGGGAATACTGATGTCATCTGGCCAAACACTGGCAGACCACAAAGGTCATAGGAGTGATGTATTAAGAAACAGCTGATGTCCTTGCACAAGCCAGCATAAGAGGAAGGCCCCATGCATATCTGTGAGTCAGATGCAAGTAGAGTCCATAGCACACATGCACCCAGCTCACCCAACCACCACCCACAGGTACCTCTCTGGTTTTATCCCTGCTGTTGGGAATGAGTACAATATGACCCCCACCTGTGTATGGCAATAGCGAAAGAATGCATCATGCAGAGCAGGTGTCCCATGCAGGTGTGTCCCTAACTGTAAGCAGCACCCTGCCAGCATCCACACTATTGGATCAATACTGACCGAAAGTATTGGCATGAACACCTAGCACACCTACCCTGTCACTCCAGGGGAATATAGTGTATTGAAGTCTGGGACTGTAGGACTGAAAGAATGCAACTGCCTGCTACAGCTGGCCTGCATAACTACCAAATGGCCTACAGTCATCTGCCAAAGGCCTGTGTCTCACCTGTACTGCCAATGTATGTTATGTCATGGACTCCCAAATAACAACATAACACAGTTCACAGAATCTAAATGCAAGGCCATGTGGACAAATCACAGTAACATGTCCACCGTGTCCCACTGCATGTACTGTGGACCAACACCAAATTACTGCTGTGATGAGGTGATAACTATAGGGAAAATATCAGAGAATGTTTGCATAATGTATGGAAGATGATAGAATAATAGAGGGGGTGGGAGCATGGGTGGCATGGAGTGTGTGAAGTCCGAAATTCAGCCGTGTGCACATACTATCCCTGGCTGCAAACACAAGAATGGGTGGCTACAAACCTGCTCGTAAACCACAATGTGTAGGGGTAATGTCCAGGAATAATGACCCCTGCCTCTGGGTAACCTGTGTGAATCTGTACAGCTGTGAGGTATTACCAGAGCAAGATATGGCCATACTGTCACATAGATAGATGTAGAAGCATGGGATCCTCTGCCACGACTGTACCAAGGTGCAGAACCATTTACACAGACCCAGCAGCAAGTGTCTGCAGCTTCCCTTCCAGAATGGTATGAGTGTGCAAGAATATGTAGGCTGCTGACCACAATAATGGACACAGCTGCATTCACCCTGTGTTCCCCAGGACATCACTGCAAGCAAATATGTCTACCTGACAGTACATGATGACATAAAACATCACAGTGTATAACAGTACATATGTCTGAATATCTCTGCTAGCACACCAGGAACATGCAGCAGAAGCAGCACAGACACAATTACCTGCAGTAACCTACTATCCTTTGACCATTTTGACTCCATATTGTAAACTGATCTGCAGATATCCTGCAGAAACAGTTTTCTAGCTGTAGGTGTAGAACACAAAAGTCTGCACTGGAGTGAATTCTACCTGGAATGGATTCACACATTCAATACAGAAGGACATACTGAGCATGCTCGCACACTTAGAGAAATGAAGGCCATGTCAGACAACAAAATATTGTAAGGTCATACTGGGCATGCTCGCACACTTAGAGAAATGCATGTCAGACAACAAAATATTGTAAGGTCATACTGGGCATGCTCACACACAAAGAAATGAAGCCCATGTCTGGCAACAACAGTAGACCATACAAATCTAACAGCCGCAGATGTTAGTGCGTACACTCCTCAGTACGTACCAGTCATGCTTTGCACACACATTGGATAGGAATACACACATATATCCAAGGACAACACACTATAATAGGCCAAAAGTACACATACATAGATGTGTGGAAGAGAGTGACAGTGACAAAGAGCCTTCCATCATGAGGCCTGTCTCACCCAGCACACATTCAATTGGCTAAAACCACATGATGTGCAAATGTCAACACCATAGACATTTGCCTCCGGAATCCCTCAGCATTATAGTGTTTCTGGTGCTAGTGCTAACTGTGCAACATGACTGTACAAGTCAGTAGTCATCTAGCAGTTGTATACACATACCTATGGAATATAAACCTGTGTGTGCCTGAGCGTGGTGTGTCTGCCTCTAGATGAATGGGTTATGGCCCATGCATACACACTGCACTCCTGATTGCCCTACTATGGCAAGCCTGCTGATGTCTACACCTTGAAATACACCTTTGGGGATGTAGTAGCCCATTAATCTCCATGGTGCTTGCTAAAACTGCATAATTCTGTAGTGTGATAAATTAGTCAGGTAGTAGTTCTATTCCCAGACATGGCAAGTGTGGATGTTTGTGTGCTTTTGTCTCTGTAGGGAGCAATGCTTTTGAGGCCATTCGCAGTCACTACAACCTCCACTGCCCATCTTTGGCAAGCCTGCTGATGTCATTCGCTTTGAAATACACCTTTAGGGAAGAAGTAGCCCAGTACTCTTCATGGTGCGTCCTATAACTGTGTAATGCTGTGTGATAAACTAGTTAAGGAGGAGTTCAATTTGCAGGCATGGCAAGTGTGGATGTTTGTTTGTCAGTGTAGGGAGCAAGGCTTTTGAGGCCATTCACAGTCACTACAACCTCCAGTGCCTTTCTTTGGTAAGTCCGTTGATGTCATTCACTTTGAAATACACCTTTGAGGAAGAACTAGCCCAGTAATTTCTGTGGTGCATCCTATAACTGCATAATGCTGTAGTGTGATAAACTAGTTAGGGAGGAGTTCTATGAACAAATGTGGCAACTGTGAAACTCTGTGTGTGTAGGGAGCAATGTTATTTTGGCCATTCACAGTCACTACGCACACCTACAAATGGAGAACATTGATAACTGTGCAGTAACAGAGACCTGATCCATGCATCCAGAGAGCACCTCTGCAATACCAGGTACAGCTCTCACCACACCTTTTGGCCACCAAACCAGGACCATAACAATAAAGGTGGAGGAGTATCCATATTCACCAAGGATATTCACACCACCAGGCTACTTGCCCAACAGAATGTGTTTGAAATACCCCTGGTGCAACTAACAGTAAGTTAGACATTCCAAATTGTATAGCTTGCTACAAATCCCCCACAATGCCCCATGATACCCACTACAGCCTTTGAAACATACTGTGAAATATTATGATACAAGCAAACACCCTAATACTGGATGAGTTACACTACCCTGCCATTAACTGGGAAAACTACTTGTGTACCAACACGTGTGCCCAACGGCTCTTGGAAGTCATAATTCCCAATGCGCTGGATCAAGTAACCCATAGTCCCACCAGTGGCTCAAATATCCTAGACTTGGTCATTACCAACATGGGACATCAATGCTCCACACCTATGGTCACCCCATTAGTGGTCAGGTATGCCCATGAGATAATCACCCTTAGCATCAACATCCCTACCCCACACACCAATAAGGACACCTTAGTAACACACATTTTCAAAGCCAATGTCATGCTACACATGTCAGAAGTGACTAACATCATGATACCCATGCTGAAGGAAACTGAAAGGAGAACTGCTGAATCATGCATGAAGGCACTGTTCGAGCACATCCACTTGTGCATGAATCATGCCATCCAATACTGAACCAAGACGCTCCACATACAAGAAAAGGATGCCAATGTGGTGGCCCCCTGCCATAAACATACTGCACAACAAAAGCAGGAAACTCTTGTAGAAATGGGGGACTTTCCAGGATGCAAAATACTCCCTTTCCAGCTACAGTAAGAGGCAGAGACACATAATAACATCCACCAAGGCAAGTTATGAACATAATATAGCCAAAGATGCCAAAGACAACTGCAAGCCGTTCTATAGCTATGTAAGGAATCTAAATGGCAATTCTCAGAACTGCTGTGCACTACAACAGGATGGTATTAAATCTACTCCTCCCAGGGATATTGCCAATATCCTGGCAGATTGATTCAGTGCCAACTGCACCCCTTCCAACCCCCAAAGTGCCCATCTCAACACGGACAGATTGCGATATGCTGGTAATAACGGCCACATAGGTAAAAAACACACTCTACAGAGCTATGACAACAGCAGCCATGGGAACAGTCAACTTCCCGGGCTGTGTACTACATGAGCTACAAACTGCACTTGCACCTCACCTATGTGCCATGTCTAATCATAGCCACATCTCAGGCTTCATGCCCACTGTGTGGTGCACAGCTACAGTTATCCCAGTCCACAAGGAGGGATCTACCTTGGATTCTGGGAGCTACAGCCCCAGCAGTATGACGTGCCTGTTCTGCAAGGCCATGGAATGTATTATCATGGAAATTAAAACAAAGGCATTGGCAACCTGAAAACACTAGACCCTAACCAGGTTTGGTTTGTGAAGGGTCAATCATGTCACCTCAAGCTGAATAACAACTGTGAATCCATGTCCAGAACCGTGATGAGGATAAGGAGGGTCACAAAGTTATCTGGACCTCGCCAAGCCCTTCAACACCACCCCCCAGTCTGGAATCATAGATAAATGTATCTAGATGGCCATTAATCCCAGTGTCACCTGATGGGCCGCCAACTGCTGTACTGATACAACCCACACTGTAAATGCAGGTGACACCAACTCCAGCCACAGACAAGTGACAGCTGGAGTAGCTTAGTGTTCAGTACTGGCACCGCCTTGTTTGGCATCTACTGGTCTGAAGTACAGTCCAACAGTAAGGGACACCAGCAAACAAAGGTCACAGATGACTGCACACTGGGAGCCAATATTGAATCTCCACATGATGTGGATATTCTACAAAAGGGCTTTACAGAAAGACATGCTTGGTGCCTGAGCCATGGCCTCAAGATCAAAGCCAAGAAATATATAGTTATCCCGATTGGGAAGGGACATGTACCTGTGAAGTACCACATAGGTGGCAGTACACTAAACACCTAAAATGTGATAACAGACTTAAGGATACAGGTGGGCAGTGATCTCACCTTTGATAACCACATCGCCACAACAATCAGGAAACCCACCTATGTGGCACACCTCCCACTAAGGGCTTTACATCCAGGAAAAGGAGCCCATTGTCCCACTGTAGGCATCTCTCAGTAAACCCAGTACAGACTACAATGGCCTGTTACATATGTACCTCACAAGAGATCTGCAACAAGTAGAGAGGCTGCAGACATACCTCACAAAATGACCACAGGCCTAAACCAGAAGTCCTATGCTGACAGTCTGAAAATCATCCATCTATACTCTGTCACGTATTGTGTTCTCAGAGGCAATTTCTGCTTAACATAACATGCCATGTCAAACCCACAGCTGTTGGACATGCTACACTTAGGGAATTCCAGACTCTCACAGCCACATGCTCCAGGAATCCAAATCCCATCATCACAATGAACAATACATGCAGGAGGGATGTGCTCCTGACCGAGAGACTCCCCAGACTCTGGAATAGACTGCCCATACATGTCAAGCAGAGTGCTTCTTTGGCCCTCTTCAAAAGGAACCTGGAATGTTGGATGGGAGATAGGATATTTACCTTGGGGGTCATGTCAGCCGCCCTGCTAGACAGGGGTACAGGGAAGTACTTTAAAATACACCTTTGGGGAAGGAGTAGCCTGGTAATCTCTGTGGTGCATCCTATAACAGCAAAATGCTTTAGTGTGATATACTAGTTCGGTAGGGGTTCTATTCCCAGACATGGGAAGTGTGAATAATGGTGTGTGTGTGTGTGTGTGTGTGTGTATGTTTGTTTGTCTGTGTAGGGAGCAATGCTTTTGAGGCCACTCACATTCACTACAACCTCCACTGCCCTTCTTTGGCAAGCCTGCTGATGTCATTCACTTTGAAATACACCTTTGGGGGAGGAATAGTCCACTAATTTCTGTGGCGCATGCTATAACTGTGTAATGCTGTAGTGTGATGTACTAGTTAGATAGGAGTTCCAGTCCCAGACATGGCAACTATGAGACTTGGTGTGTGAGTGTCTGTGTTTGTCATTCGCATCCTGTGTGGAGGTGGCTGTGAGTGTGTAACAACTAGACTCATTGTGGGTGGGTTTTGCAAATTTCTTATATGGTGGGCCTATTATATGTCACAATGTCCAGCTTACAAGGATAACAGATGTTAAACAGCAGAGAGGCTGGGGTTGATGATCCATACCCCTACATGTGACATCAAGGCCTAACGAACAATTTAAGCAACCCTTGTATTACCCAGAGAACACTCTCAACCAATGTCTGATACACAAACACACTCAGCTAGGCAAAAAATACTTTGTTGGTAGGACCCTGCATATTACCCATAGATACTAACCATGGTGTGATTGCAGCAGACTACAGAGGGCATAACACCCTGTCCCATCACTACAATAGGCACATAATTGCAGACAGTGTTCCTTCACTGTGTTCCCCACTGGATGCATTCAACAACTGTAGTGCCATCAAATGTAACCCACAAAGGACATAACATGCCTTAAACACATGCCCTGTATGGACAGATGCCACTGACACCAGAGAATACCTGTATCATGCTGTCAAAGTAGGTGCAGGGTCAACCTGGTGTCCATTGCCAGTTCCCACCACATGAGGCCAGGAATGGCACATCTGATGATAACAATCTGTGTACACAACATGCCCCAGACACCCCAGGTACCACATGTCAGAGAACATGCATGTGGGGGTGTGTGCACATCCCAGACACCGTTCATGTCATGGAGTATAAAACACATACATGGCAAGCATTGCACAGCACTGACCACCCACAATATTAACCCAGATGACTGGATGGTGAATACAATACTGACCTGTGTGGGCCAATCCAGACACTACAGCCCTGAGCCACACTGCAGACCATTGGCATGTGGCCTGATGCCAAGGTATACTCCTTACCTAGCATTGTAGAGCCTTCTGGCACGGTCAACCTCTGCACACCTGTGAAGCAATGCACCCATGCATGTCAGTACTGGCAACCTGTGTCTGTGTGCGTGGAGTATATTGATTGCAACTACATTCACACTCACTACACCTCCCATTCGCCTACTGAAGCATACTGTCTGATGTCAGACACCTTCAAATACCCTTTGCCCATATATCATCCTGATAACCCCTGTGATGCATGTGATACCTGCGTATTACTGTATTTTGCCAAACTAGCTAGTTAGGAAGTCTATTCCTGACCCTGTCAACTGTGTTAATGTGTGTGAATCCCTGAAAGAGTGTGGCTGTGTCGACATTGACACCTGCTCATGTGGACAGGCACATGTACTACACCTACCTTATCCCTCCTATATCACTGTTGCAGATGTCACTCACCATCAGATATGCCTTTGGACAGCTCCCTAACATGTAAGCTCTGTGGTGCATGCAATAACTGCATAGACATGTGATCTGCATAGACATGTGATATCAATACATAATCAGGAAGGGTTTTAAAGCCCTGTACTGGTAAGTGTGTGAGACAAACATGCTTAGATTTTACTCTCCCACCACCTCCCTGTCTTACTTTGTCTCTGTCTGTCTCTCTCACTCCCTCTCTGGTGGATGTGGAGAAGTACACCTGCTTTGCTTAGGCAGCAGCTTGTGTTTTGTAAGTGATGCTCATGACCAGCTGATGGCCTCTGCATAAATTGCAGTCCCCCACTAGCTGATTGCATGTGGAACAGCTGTGGTAACATTCCCATAGCCAATTGCATGGAAACACACTCCTATATCTAGGAACATCATGTGGGTCTTGGGCCTTTTCATTCACTGTGAGCAGGACCTCATGTCAGTGTTTGGCAAACAGCATCACAGATGGTATTGAGATTTACCTCTAACAACATAAATCCCAATACCATCACAGATGGTATTGGGATTTACCTCTAACAACATACACTGTGGGGACAGGCCAACAAACAGGAGGGGGATGTGCCAGACATGACTACAGAATGTAAGTGTTGCTCTTCTGCATTTGGAGTAATGTTGGTTTAACAGGGTGTGTGTGGATATGGCTGGTCTACATGATTTAATACCTGTCATGACAGTATTATGTGTTTGAGGAAACTCCCACCTGTAGGGTCATCTGCAGGCTGGGCAGTGTTTGGAGTCTTATATTTCTTGTGTTACTCACAGATGACCTATCTTAGAACTGCAGAGGCATAGTCTGAGGATTGCAGTAATTACATGGTGACATCCATGACAGTTACTGACTTCATATCCCTCATAGGACATATGTCACAACAAACCCTGTTACAACAGTAAATGTAGAAGGGTATCACAGCAACATGCCAATACTGGCCCAGTGTTTGTGGCTCCAGCCACAAGTTTGTCAGCCATTGTGCATATGTCATGCAGTAAGCGGTGCATATATGTACACCATTATTTATTGACATCATACCTGATAACAAGCCAGTCAGATATCAGACTGCTAGACATGTTATGTATAATAAAGGTTACTTCTGAGGACATAACCTGGGCATTCTGCGGTTGTGTGTACAGTAGTGGAGTCTGTGTACTTATGGTGATTGCGAATACATACATTGGCCTATGTACAGACTGTGGTAGATGCCATTGTTCTTGATCCTGTTCTATCTTATGTTACATGCTGCTCCAGTGTATTCTACCCTATCAGCTCACATGTTTGTAGGGCCAAACACCTGTGTCCCATACCACAGACAGCCATTGGACCACACTGTGTCGTGACCCAGTATATGTAGGGTTAGTGTGTGAGTGGCATATATGAGGATCATGTTTATCAGACAGCCCATATAGTGTCATATTAAGCTTGCGTACCATATGTGGCTGTGGCTGCATTCACATTGGGTGTGGGTACGCACTTTCTCACAGGTGTCTGTTAATCTGTGCTGTGACATGCCTGTAGAGCCTACTATATTTGCAGGTACATGTGTATTCCCCCATACAAAATGTAGTCCAGTGTTGTGGCAGTCTGCCTGTAGTTTGCACAGTGCTTTTTTACATGCCTAGCAGCTTAGTGTAATTACCCAGTGTGATATTATGTCCAGATATTTGCAAGACTTTCTGCTGCTAGGCCACCATAACTGTTGTGTATTTATGACAAAGCAATGGAATTCTGTACAGCTGTATGTCACTAACTACAGGGTAGTATGAGGCCATGTGACCTCTGCACCACCAGTTATTATATGTCAGGACAAACAGGTGTCTGTGAATGCATAAACTGTGTGGGCATATGTAGTCCATTATTTACATGAAATACCCATGTACATGGCTGTTAGCATCCACATTGTCAGGCTTGTTCCACATGTCTTGTACAAAAGGAATCTGTGTACACCTCTAGACTGACCAGACAGTGACAGACTGTCCACATATATTGGTCATATGTCTGCTCTAGTCCACAGGATCATTACTGTGCTATCAGTAGTACTGTACTATGATGTCCTTAGGATGTCTGTCAGTAACCAATGGCATACATGTCAAAAGCAGATGTGACATCTCACACACAACATGTCTGTTAAGACAACCCCTGTTATAGTAGCAACAGTCTACATATATACCTGCAATACATACATGACATCCCCTTGCACTAAGAGGTTGAGTCTACTGGTGCTGAGGTAGGACTCCACTACATGTTCTGGACATAAGATAAACATATATGTATATATATATATATATATATATATATATATATATATATATATTTATATTTATATATCCATATATGTATATAGCTATATAGACATATACATATCTGATATGGATATATATATATATATATATATATATATATATATATATATATATATATATATATATATATATATATATATATATATATATATATATATATATATATATATATATATATATATATGCCTACACATATATAGATACATAGCTATATATGCACATATAGTTATGAATATCTGCATATATATCGGCATAAATAGGTATATCTGTACATATATGATGTGCATACGTATATATATATATATATATATATATATATATATATATATATATATATATATATATATATATATACATATACACAGAGATCTATAAATGGCCATACATTTGATGCACTATAATGATGTGTATAAATACATATATATGAATATATATGTGTATGTAAATGTAGACATATATCTACATATGTATATGCATATATCCACATCCTTGTCATGCGTAAACATTACTGTTGTATATACCTTCCCAGATGTATCACACAGTATGTATCTGATATGTGTATATTTAGATATAATAACATATGTGATGCAACAGTAATATCACTAACAAGTACTGCACAATTGAAGAAGTCACAGCAATTGTTCAGTGCTATTCAATATGTGTACTGACATATATATTGGAATAACAGTAACTGTCTTCACAGCTGTCATGGCATAGTGGTTAACTGTTGTGACTATAGTGCACAGGGTCCTAGGTTCCAGACATTCAGGGGCTGTTTATTTTGTTGCTGGGCAGAACAAGGGCTGCAGAATACAGAGTGGTTAAGGCATGTTTGAGCAGCTTTAAGCACATTTGCACGGGTGTGCATGAAGCTCAGCTGTGCTAGGCTATGGTTAAACGTACAGGCACTTAAAGCATGTATGCTTTGGTTACCAGTGCGCAAATCTGCTTACCACTTATATTGCAGCAATGCTGACACCTGCTAAGCATGGCTCAGCCCTGGTAACCAGTGCTCACATCCCAGTTTGATAACATAGCATGGTAATGACATCTGTAATAGGTGTATTTAATGCCATGTACAAAACATGCGTCTATGTGCCGTCATTACAGTAGCAAGTGGTGTGAGTGTCATGTCTGGGACATTCGAGTATATAAGACCTATACATCACTCTTATCCATGATAATGTGTTACATACAAGGGTAGTAATCCAGGTTATATGCTGTCACACTGGCATGGAGTGTATCATGCCGTTACTACTGTTGACAGTGCTTTCCCATGCAAGAGTAGATTGCTAATTGTAGTACTGGCAACAAGCACCCCTGCATGATAGATGGACTCTAAGGCCCAAATGTCATGTTCCTGGTGTGTGAGCTGTGTCACAGTATATATCCCCTAATGGATAATGATCTGACATGTGGAAAGTAACTGTAAGCTACTGTTTGTATAGCACATGTCAATGAGGGCTGCCAACATGTAGTAATCGCATACATATTGGTGTCAGAAGTCTATCTGTCGACACATTCATCCTACTGCATAGCTAGTTGGCAAGCCGATGTCTGTCAGTCCCTGTACAGATGTGCAGATGGCAGGTATCCAGCTTGGATACGTATAGGCAACCTATGCTTGACTGACATGTCTGCCCAGCTATGTTATAACTGGCACAGACAGAACACAACACCCTGTATGCACCACATACCATAGGTACCTCCACTACACTACTACAGTCAACAGAAAATGCTTGGGTACAGGTCTCCAACACAGACACTAACCATGTTTTGTAATACATGTTGCATACATGTCAACTGGATCACTTCACTGGCCATTTGCAGGAGGCACCCAGAGGAATGGCTGATGCATGTCAATCTCACCCTGAGGGTCACCACAGTGGTGTCTGTAGATAGATTGCCTGCTGACACATGGCAGGTGGCATGATACAACTGTACACACATCTCCTACACTTCCCATCTATCCATGGATAATAGCCAGTTAGATACCTATGACAACCTGCAGTGATGCACCCCAGTACTGACAAATGTGTATGTGTGAATTACTGAGGATTTTTGTGTCTGTGAGTTAGTACACCTGTAGTTAAGATTACCATGAGGGCCTTCACACCCACTGCAACACCTATTGCCATAGTTAGATGTGGCTGCGCCTGTACCAGACATTACAT
This sequence comes from Protopterus annectens, assembly GCF_019279795.1. Lineage (NCBI taxonomy): Eukaryota > Metazoa > Chordata > Ceratodontiformes > Protopteridae > Protopterus > Protopterus annectens. Next base: position 986,737,973 of record NC_056746.1, on the reverse strand, counting down.
GTACCCTGTTATGCTCCTCTCCCTAATGGCTACCTGAGCCTTGCAGTACCAGCACAAAACTGTTGTACAAATGGGTTGTTAGGCATAGGATACCCACTGAGTTCTCGCAATTGTTTGTATGTGTGCACGTGTGTATATCTGTAGGGTACAGCATTCCGAGGCCACATACTTCTATTACAATACGCATTGCCACACAGTATTAAGGATAGTGATGTTACTGCCCATAGGTGAGGCATGACAATGCATCACCCGACTATGCCTGTGGCATGTGCATTAGATACATATTCATGTAGCACCACTGTTGATACTACACCACTGCTTAAAACCAGAGCTTTGGCCAGCTAAGATCTAGCTGCATTCAACTGGATGTATAAGAGAATTTAAGTACCTTTTATCTGCACTTTTTTTCAAATAATACAGCATTTTAATTGATTTATTTGTGTTGCATTGAATATTAACTGAACTGGAAGTTTTGACTCTGCTTTTTCAGTCAGTGTTTGCTAGATTTTATTGCCTGTTAGAATTCTGCATAGACAGTAATTGCAGTTGGTGTAGTCTCATTCATTGATATCCTGTTAATGCCTATTTAAGTGGTACATTTTGGAATATTTTCTGTTTAAAACCTGAGCTTTGGCCAGCTAAGATCTAGCTGTATTCAACTGGATGTATAAGAGAATGTAAGTACCTTTTATCAGCACTTTTTTCAAATAGTACAGCATTATAATTGATTTATTTGTGTTGCATCGAATATTAACTGAATTGGAAGTCTTGACTCTGTTTTTTCAGTTAGTTCCACACCCACCCTCCCTGGTTTTGTTTAGGTGTTAATCTTGATGGCTTTGAAACTGCCCGCCCCTCTTGTATATTTGTGTTTGGATACTCCTTTTGGGCCCATCTCATTTGCTCACTCAACTGAGTGCAGTGAGATCATATTCTTATTTCAGGCACTCCTACTCTGTACAAAGACAGCATCTGGGAAAGAAACAAATTTTTAAGCTTGTTTCCTGCCTTTCCTGTAAGTGGTCTAGACTGTTTGTAGGCTTCAGAGCCCCCAAGCCTTTCTGTGTTGGAGGGAAGACTTCTAGCTTAATTTTGTTTCTTAGAACTAGCCAGTTTTTTAGTTTCAGCAGTCAAATCTGTTTCTTTTAACTCAGCACTTGTTCAGAACTCATTGTAAGCACTAAATAAGCTGCAAATTACTACAGCACTCAGCTTTCCTCACTTGTCTAGAGGAAAGTAGTTTTTATTACTTAATAAATAAGCACCTATCCAGGCATGTCAAAGGGTCTGTTCCCGGTGATTTATCCTGTCTACCTGATGAATCTGGGCATCTTGGGGCAATGCAACAATTGCCTCATGTACACAGACAGCCCTCTCCTCCAACCATCCAACACTACAACCTGTGAGAGATGCACTTATATAGCCAAACTGGAAGCAAAGCTCTCTTCACCCAAGACTGGACTAGACAGTCAAGAGGAGAAGGTAAACACTTGCACCACACCACACTCACCACATAGTCCCTCAAAACCCACACCAGCAAAACACACACGTAGAAACACAAAACACACACCTACATTTGCTGAGGCTCTCATTAAAAACCTGCCCAAGCATCAGGGACCTCCAAAGCAGAAACACAAGCAAACTCCATCCCCCAACACAACCCAAATGACAGACAGCCCACAAACTCAGTGTGCCACTCAACCACAGCTCATAAGGCATAACAATGTACCCAACACTCTAGTCATAGGTGACTCTATAGTCAGGAACACTGATGTTCCACTCACCAGGCTAAACAAGGAGAAAGTTACTGTCAGCTGCCTGTCAGGTGCCAGGATCTGCCACATAATGCATGCACTCAGGGAACTCCACAACAAGTACAAATATGACACTGTCATTGTCCATGTTGGTGTGAATGACCTGAGACATACCTCCCTGGACTACATGAAAAGAGACATGGAGGAGCTCTCCAATCTTATAGCTCAGGCAGGTATGACCCTAGCCCTGAGTCGCATCCTGCCATCACCCAGAATGATACCACAGTACAAAGACAAAATGATTGACTTCAATAATTAGCTAAGCTTCTGGTGTCATTCTAAGGGGATCCAGTATTTGTCTGCCTGGGATGACATAATCGACAGACCACGATGGTTTGCCAGAGATGGCCTGCACCTGAAACCCTTGGGATTCCAGATACTGGCAAAGGCTCTTGCCACCCCTATAGTGCCTTTTATAGGCAAGGTTCAAATGACAAATTCACCACCATAACAGGTACAAGCAAGCAAAATCTGAGGGTAATGCTACTCAATGCTAGAAGTCTAAACCTCAAAATGCACTCACTCAAGGCACTCCTTAAAATGGAGAACATCGACATCTGTGCAGTGACAGAGACCTGGTTCAAAGCTCCAGAGAGCACCCCTGCATTAGCAGGCTATAATTCATACCACACCTTACGACCACCTAACTCGGAACGAAGCACTAAAGTGGAGGCGTGTCCATATTCATTAAGGATATCCACACCTCCAGGCTAGTTGCACAGCATAATGCATCCGAGATTATTCAAGTGCAACTAACTCTGGGCAAGATTGCAATCCAAATTGTAGCTTGCTACAGACCACCCACCATGACCCAGGATTCCCACTCCTCATTTCTTGATACACTGGAAAGTATTTGGGTACAACCCAACACCCTAATAATGGGTGATTTCAACAACCCCACCATTAACTGGGAAAACTACTCATGTACCAACTCTTTTGCTCAACGTTTTCTGGAAACACCTTGGATCAACTTATTCACACCTCCACCAGGGGCAGCAATATTCTAGATCTGGTCATTACCAACATGGGCATCCAGTGTTCCACACCAGAGGTCAATTCCTCATTGGTCAGATCCGACAACAAGCTACTCACCCTAGACATCCACATCCCAGCCCCACCCCCAATTAGCGAAACCACCGTAAAAAACTTCTCCAAAGCCAACTTCACACTTCTTAAGACAGAAGTGGCAAACTTCATGACACCCATGCAGATGGGCAATAGAGGTACGACTGCTGAATCCTACACAAATGCACTTTATAAGCACTTACACGAGTGCATATGGATCATGCTATCCCTAATGGAACCAAGATGCTATCCTCAAAAAAAAGGAAGACAATCTGGTGGTCCTCTGCCATAAGCAAACTCTACAACAGAAGAAACTGTTGCAAAAAAGAGTAAAATCCCATGACTGGAGGAGCTCCCTGGTCAACTTCAGTAAGATGCTGAGACCCCTCATAAAATCCTCCAAAGCTAGTTACGAAAATAAAATTGCCACTGACTCTAAAGACAACCACAAAGCATTCTATAGCTATGTCAAGAATCTCAATGGCAACACTCACATCTGCTCTGAGTTGCAGCACAATGGCACTAAATATACAGAACCAACTGATATTGCCAACATACTGTCAGATAGGTTCAGTACTAACTTTACCCCCCCTTACCCCCTAGAGGACCCATCTCTATCCCAGAATAATGCAAAGTTCCTCTAATCATGGCTGCACAGGTAAAAAACACTCTCTCCAAAGCCAAGAACACAGCATCCATGGGACCTGACAATATCTCAGGCTCCTTTCTACATGAACTACAGAATGAACTGGCACCCTACCGTACCATGTTCAATCATAGCATCGCCTCAGGCTTTGTGCACACTGAATGGCGCACTGCGACGGTTATCCCACTCCATAAAGGGGGAGCCACGATGGACCCTGGGAACTACCATCATGAAACTAATAAACAAAGACATTGGTAATCAACAAACTCTGGACCCTACCCAGTTCGGGTTTGTAAAAGGCAGATCATGTCTCCTAAACCTGATTGACTTCTTTGAAGCAGTCACCAAAGCTATAGATGAGGGTAAGGTGGTTCACACAGCTTATCTAGATCTCGCCAAGGCTTTCAACACCATCCCCCACTCTGGAAGTATAGATAAGCTCACTAAACTAGGTATAAATCCCTATGTCAAAAGATGGGTTGCCAACTGGCTCATGGACAGAACCCACACTGTGAAAGTAGCAGACTCGAAATCCGACTTCAGACCAGTGACAAGTGGAATACCACAGGGTTCAGTCCTGGGTCCTCTCCTGTTTGGTATCTACTTCTCTGAAGTACAGGCTAACACAGAAGGTCTTTGGCTAACAAAGTTTGCAGATGACTGCAAACTAGGAGCCATAATTGAAACTCCTATTGATGTGGACATACTACAAAAGGGCCTCACTGAGACAGATGCCTGGTGTCAAAGTCATGGCCTGAAGTTCAATGCCAAAAAGTGTATTATCATCCCCTTTGGTAAAAACTCTGTACCCATGAACTACCACATCAGTGGTAGTCTACTTAATGCTGAAAGTGTGATAAGAGACCTTGGGACACAGGTGGACAGCAATCTCTCCTTTGATAATCACATCACCACAGTGGTCAGGAAATCCTTCTACGTGACTCACCTCATTACAAAAGGTTCTCATCTAGAGAAAAAGAGGTCATTGTTCCCCTCTACTCATCACTCATTAAACCCATTATAGAGTACAACACCCCTTTTGGTATGCACCTCACAAGACATCTACAACAACTGGAAAGGCCACAGAAATACCCCACAAAGAGGATTACTGGCCTCAAATAGATGCCCTACACAGACTGTCTCAAAAAATTCCAGCTTTACTCCATCACATATCGCCTACTCAGAGGCAATCTCTGCCTAACATACAAAGCTATGTCAAACCTAGACCTGTTGGACATGCTCCACTTAAAGAAATCCCAATCCCTCCGAGCTACACACGCTAGGGACCTAAACCTTGTTACCACAATAAACAGAACATGCTGGAGGGATAGATTCCTGTCCCAGAGACTTCCCATACTCTGGAACAGACTACCTATCTATGTCAAACAGAGCTCCTCATTATCACTCTTCAAGAAAAAATTGATGATTGGATGGGAAATAGGAAATTCACCCCAAGGATCACTTCTGTGGCTCTGCTCAACAGGGGCACAGGAAAATAATTTTCTTGGGTGGCGAAAACCAGGGTACCTTTTTGGCTGGGCTTATATAGGCCCTAGGGCTAATAGCCTAGTACCTACCTATGAACCTATGGGATGGACAATGGGTTGTATCACAGTCATGGTCAATGTGTGATGGTGGGTATGTCAGAGTGTCATCATGGGTTCCAGTGTGTACAATATTCACAGTATGGTGTGGGTGCTGTGTACACTGTCATTACATCATGGTACCCCCGGTACATGTCCCATGTACCACTGTATGGTGACCACTGTCAACATCAACCATACAGGTAACTGATAACACAATCCAGGCCTGTTATGTGTGTTCTGTGTGCAGCCTACCTGTAACACATTGGACATACTGACAAGTTAGTTAGCACTGATAGGACCAGGTTTCTCAGATGTGTATCTGCCTGCTCTGTGTGTGTTAATGTGTATATGATGTATGCCACACTATGTTATTGTCCATATATAACCATTACATCCCCCATTACCATACTGTACATGTCTGGAGATATTCTGCATGTCACATGTAACCTGAAACACACCTCATCCTAAACACTGTGCGGTGTGTACAATGAAAGCCACACACATCAGTAGCACTACATACCTAGGTAGAGGTCTAGTCCTAGTGTTGCCAAGTAAGAGTGTGCATGTATGTGGAGGGATCTACATCAGATTGCTGATTATACATGTCCCAGGGGGTCACTTGTCCATGTGGCACAGGCAGTAACTGTTATACAGACCTGTGACATGTTTTCAACTGTACCCAGGATATGTCACAGCCATGGTGTCACCACACTGCCATACCCCTTGTGGAATATGACTGCAGACCATCCTCCTGCTGACACATGTACACCCACAACACAAATGGATAACATTATGGAGACCACAATCACTCAGTGTTACTAACAGCTATAATGCATCATGGCTGGACAGCTACACTACCTGACATGTAAGCATTAAACATTACTGCTGACAACATGCTACACAGCAGTACATAGGTACACTGTAGTACAGTCACTGTGTGCATCAGAACCATATTAGCCTGTCCCTGCATCAATGTTATGGATGACAGGAATGTGGCATAGGTATCATCATATGCACAGGGTGTGTTGTTGGTTTTCCAGAGACCAAGGATGGGCCATGCATTTGATATCTTGTGTGTGGATGAGGGGTGTGATTTGCTGATATGGGCATGGTGATGTGGCATGTGTAGGTATGGAGTTGCCCTAAGTGTGTTTGTATAGTGTGTGGGTATGCATGTACACAGTTCTGCCATGTGGCTGCCCTATACAGGTGTTTCTTGGACAGCTGCAGACCATAACTGGCATGGTGTGCAGTTTACCACCTCTGGCTATGGACACGCGGACTGTGCCTGCCAGGAGTTCCATGGGCATGTCCAGGTGCAGGCCTCGATGTGCTACTCTCCCCAATGGTGACATATGTCCGCTGGAACCAGGTCCCTCCTGGGACTGGTCAGGGCCACATGCATGTGGCTTGCTATGGTGTGGTGTGGACAGCACCCCCCTGCAGTTCTGGGTCTGGTACTGCCACTACTGGAGTGGCTTGGTGTCCTTGCATGTCCATGTTGACCGCCAGCTGTTGGTGTTGCTGGCCTACATCCATGCAGCCGTCACCCCACTACCACCACATTTCTAGCACGGACAATCCACGGTCGATGTGGCCCGTCATCTCATCCAGTTGTCTATCCATGAGCTCGGAGCAAGGAGGGCAATTGCAAGTTCATGGAAGCTGTCACTTACAGATGAGAGACCAGCCCTCTGCAGCCTCAGACCCTATCTGGTGTACAGTTCCATACATGCCTGTTTCTCATGACAGTCTGAAACATGCATCTGGTTGTGCCAGTTGTGGCACTTCTGCCAGGGGCATGATGACCAGTGGCCCTCCCACAAGCACCCTGGTACATCTGCCTATGTGGTGCCCTGCCAGACATCTGGCTATGCCTGTTGTGTCCAGACACAGCAGGCATAGATACCACACTCTCATGTGCACTGCCCACCAACCACCAACTGTCCCTTTGCTATGGCCACTGGTGATGGGGTATTTATAGGCACTCTGACTGTGTGAGGGGTGCGGGTGGATAACAGGGGAATGTCAGACAATGGCACAGTTTCGGCCTCTGACAACCCTGCCTGTGCCTCAACAGTCATATCATCATTTGTGGTGTCTATATGGACACCAACATTAGATTGCATGCAGGAGGGACCCTGACCCACCTTGCCACCTGTGAAGGGAAAACAAGAAAACAAGAAATTAACTTTAAGACCTGAACATCATTGCATGACAGTACATATACACACACACACACACACACACACACACACACACACACACACACACACACACACACACACACAAAACCACACACACACACTGAAATTCCACCATGATACCTACCTGTTCCTGAGTTTACAGACAGTCCCAAGTTTATTCACGTAAGTTCCCCATCCTGCATCACACTTGGTAACATACACTCATTAATACCACTCATTAACGTATCATTCTGCTAAATGTCTAGACAAGTGATCACAACACAAGACCTGTTACTCCATTACCTCCTTGACTTGATTGGTGTAGGTTTTACAAGGCCTCACTGCTGTCATCCAGTGTTCACCCTGGGTATATCCGGACATCGTGAGCATGGCCTCATATGTTAGGGGCCACAACGTTCATTCCATAATATCATGCACTGGAATGTCTTGCGCAACTATTGCTCAGTACATGCAAGATCTGCTGCTCAATCAACTTAGCATGTGGACAACAGTAATATATGGATACACTCCCTGGTGTTGTCTAGTAATTCCCCAATGCATCTGTAGTGCTGCATACGTGGGTAGTCATTCACCTTTCTGCAGATTGCAATTTTAACTGTATACCTGGTGTCTAGATTCCCTCCCAATGCATGTTCCATGCTACAGACCTTATTATACTATCAGCTGTCCTGTGATTACATATCAGACAAGTATTCCTGGTGTCTCATGTGTCAGTCGATGTCCATGTACTGCACAATTCCAAAGGGAAGTACTGATGTATGAACAACCCCACTATCACACATGTGCATACATGGACAGCCGCACAAGCACACACACATGCACACACACATATTACATGCATCAACCCCCGTCCACTCTACCAGATTGCATATACAGACAAAATAACCCCCTCCCCCCCCCCACACACACACACACACACACACACACACACACACACACACACACACACACACACACACACACACACACACACACACACACACACACACACACACACACACCTACAGGTGAGGTTGCACAATGATAGTACACACAGACCTCCCATTACCCATCTTTCAACATGCATAACATATGGTGCTCAACAGTATGCAGTACAGCTATAGTCAATCCATGCTAGCAACAGTATACATGTGTGTGATGCATGGGCTGTGTTAGTAGGTGATGCCTCTTCCTCTGGAAAACACTGCACCCATGTACAGAGTATTGCTGTGCACCTGTTCTGCACCTGCCATGTACTGTGCACCATACCTCACAGGTGTACACACCATTGCTGAATGTGTATTACTGTGTCAGTTATGTCTGCTCGAATGCTCACAGCCCCTATGTGTTTGTCCGACACATACGTCGGATGATATCTGGACAGATGTCATTTGTGAATGCCTGATGTCTGATTTACAGATCTCAGCATCAGCGGTGCATGTATGACCAATATGATACTATTACACAGACAACCGTCAAACCTTACCATGGCTATGGGGAGTTTACACACCCTTAGTGATATGACGTACTCTTCCATTATATGCCATGGGACCACATCACTGCATACGTTAACATTACTTAAGCCTGATATGTGACATATGTCCTGTACATTCACATGCAGTGTCTAACAAATGTGTTAGGTGTGCGGATGCTGACCATGATGCATACACTTCGTGGGAGCATATGTGTGCATGCCCTTATCATGACAGTTTGTTGCACCTACTATTATGTGTACTACAGCAGTCACTATTCCTGGCAAGGTTATACTAGCATGGGCCATCTGCATTTGCCAGTATATGGTTAGTGTACCCTACACATGTCTTCCAACTCTGCATGATTGCAAGGTCAACTCATGTGCACATCCCTTGGAGTTCACACACTGCCATCACTATTGCTGTGGAGTCAGGGCTACGTCTGCCACAGTTCCTGAACCTGACTATGTGCAGATACAGCCATTCGTAGCATCCTTAGGATCTCTGCTGCAGTGCACTGATGTGTCATGATGACACCCCCTCCCCATCTTCAGCCTGTTTGCAGATACTTGACAACTATGGCCTACACATGTGTGTCAGTTTGCAGTGTCCCAAACACTGAACACCACCTGTAACAGCCTAGTCCCAGCTAATGAATGGCAAACATACAGATGTACACTGGCACAGTACAGATGGGGATAGTGGGCCTGAGGTGGGGTGTGGCATTGGTTGTGCAGTACATGCATCTTACATGATACTGTCTGTAGGTTTCCAATGTGGTCATGGTACAGCAGTAGAAAATTACAATGCATGACATTTGGCAACCTCTGCTGTTATGCATACACTACCTGTAGAGAGGCCTGGCTAATGTTTCCTGTGGTACAACTGTCACAACTGATTACCCTTACCCATAGGCCACATGCTTGCAGAGTTCAGGCAATTGCTGACATGGGTACTGCACAGGCAGTATTTTCTGGAAATTCCTGCAACCCCACTCATGGCTGTGGCATGTTACTGGGCAGCCCGCATGTCTAGTTTGCTGCATGTTACATCATTTGTCTTGGATGGCCATCTGTTTATTTCCTGCAGCATTCCTGTCCCATACATCCTTGCCACATAAATGACTGTCTACATTTTTTGCCATGGCATATAAAATGGTGAGGTATGGCTACATGTCCAGCTCATGGGTGCTACCTGTTTGGTATGGGGCCCACCCCATGTCATGTAAGATGTGTGCAAGCCATGCCTGCCTCTGTTGTTGGTAAGTGTGCACATTTGATGGCCAAATGTCTTGGACAGCAGACCAATACGTGGTGTGACAATGGGGACGTGTACTTGCTGAAAGGTGCATATCCATGACAAATTCGTGCAGTCAGTAGATCAACAGCTGCTTCCACTATATTTTATCTGGAGTCTGTGCACACGTATGCTTCCAGTGTTTGTGAAGGTATGTATTCCCCATATTTGCTGCCCTAACCTACGATTCCGTATTACACACTCTTTGTTCATGTTGACACCACATTGCAGATTTTAAGGCTTGTGGGCCACCATATTATGATATTCCATAGTGTAGATCTGTAACAGTTGCCATTGTAATACTGGTATATACACTGTTGTAGCACTGTATTAGGGTGATGTTTCACACATGTCCCTACTGTAGGCCATTTTTCCTACCATTATGTTCATCTCTGTGGACACATTTTGCAATGACAGGAAATAAGTTATATTGCAGGTGTCTGACATACCCTTCAGATTTAATTGTAAATTGCTTCTTTTTTATGTATTACCTTATAGGTGGGCTGTGTCATGTGTTTTTTGTCTGTTGTGGTTATATAATGAGAATGTTTTTAGTTTAAAACATATTAACAAACACTGAGGAAGGGTTATACCCGAAAGCTTTGTTTCGTGTTTTAAATAAAGTGAGTTTTTCTATCTCATTCATTCGTTATTTATACCCTTCAGATACATCATCATGGTCACCACTGTGATGCAGTGCAGTTAACAGCAACAATATGTGAACATGTACGGCATGCATTATGGGTAGGTGTGTTAGATGTGTGCATGGAATATACCATAGCCATTACATGACCGGTGTATTGGCAAGCATGAACATAAACCATACTCACCAGCTACAGACTGTTGCCTTGGTGGTATAAGAGAGAGACCTGCATAAGAGTGTGAGAGATGTGATGGCAATAGCTTCAGCTGTGCCATTGGTACACAGTGGGTGCAGCATTACAGTACATCAACAGTACAAGTCCACAATACTACAGCTTATGCACATCTGTTTATTACTACTATGCAGCAACAGACTATATATATGTCAACTCACATATGCATGATCTACCTGTACAGATGCGGATGGATACACAACAGTGGTCTACTGATGTGCCATGTGGCCTTACTTGCATGCTTCTTGGCCAGTGTGTGGGTAGCACCCACCTCCAATATGGTCTCCGCCAGTTGTTGCGTGTGCGGACAGACAGGTGCCACAAGGCTGGCAAGGAGCTCTCCAACACATGTCGGGGGGATGGATGACATGACCCCCCCCTGTTGTAAGGTGATCCCCCCAGACTGCAGCAGCATGCCAGTGGGCATTGCAAAGCAGGTCACTGCAATGATGTCGGACTTGCTCATAAAAGCGGTTATGCAGGTCGACATCATTGACCCTGTGTATCAGATCATTCCACAGGGCGGTCCACTCCTGCTGCTCATGGGCTGTCCTGCCAAAGAGCACCTGGTAGTGCTGTACCAGGTGGTTGATGATGACCTCATTTTCATCCCTTGAATACATGAGTAACCGGCCATGTGACATCTTGCCTGAAAGACATAAAGATGGAAACAGGTCTGAGCAACTCATACAGCAGGGTTACCATAGTTTTTAATACACATCTCTGTCTCCCACCCCCAACATATCTGTGACAACAAACTGTTCACACAACTCAATAGGTATGGCTACAGCTTACTTACCATTGGGACATATATCACATTGTACCACTCTTTGTGCAATGTGTTTGTAGCCATGTTCTCTGTGGGGACACTATCATAGCTGGATTGTTAGGGACAATATCACCTGCATGCCATTGTAAGGGCCACTATGGTTCCATATATGCATGTGTTCTGTTTGCTTTGTGATTGCTGCATATCTGTCGTTACATGTTTTTGGGGATCTCTATGCATGCTGTTGGACATGATCCAGGATTGTGTGGACTATTACTACCCACATATGTTCTATAACAGTGACACAATAACATGTTTAGGGAACAGTTGTCAGCAGAACAACCTCTCCAACCTCATCTGGCCATGTTACCAGGCCAAATTACATGTGGGTCCCACACTGGGGCCTCCTCATCTACTCGTCCTGCACTACCTTCAGGTGGAACCACCTCAGGGGATGGAGTCCCCCCCCCGGGGGCACACACAGACATGATCCAGTCACCCGAGGTCAGGTCCAGGATCTGTTGCATAGGGAGCTCCACAATGACTTGGGTGATGTGCTACAGCACCTTGAGGCCCTCAGTACACAATCACAGGGTCCACATGCTCCTCCTGCTTGACCTCTAGCCCAGGCACCTTCAGGGCCATGAAGCTGCTGTTGTGACTGGCAATGGGTGGGGGCCTTGTTCCCATTGTTACCATATGGGGGCTCATGGGGCTTCCACATTGCAATCGACACCCACCATCCAGGGTGTTTACCCACCACATGTGGCATATACCACCCCTGTAGGCTGTCCTCTCTATCTACCAACCCAAACCACCTCCACAAATATACCTGCTATCCTTCCCCAAATTCCCATTCCGACTATCACAGACAAGGGCAATGTGGTCCCAACAAGGGGTTCACATGTGACATAACTGTTCATGTTGCACAAAATTACTGCTGTATATATATATATATATATATATATATATATATATATATATATATATATATATATATATATAGATGTGTGTATTGGTATGTGTGATGTTCCCTCACACATAGTATGCAGCACTGTGATGGAAATATAGGGGATATCTATTTATATACATATGTGTGTGTGTGTCTATATATGTAGACATGTGTATATATATATATATATATATATATATATATATATATATATATATATATATATATATATATATATATGTGTGTGTGTGTGTGTAGATATATATTATGTTGTATATATGTGTTTATATATATATATATATATATATATATATATATATATATATATATACATATATATATATCATACATATCGGTGTCTGTATATCTGTAGACATACATATGTGTGTGTGTGTATATATATATATATATATATATATATATATATATATATATATACATACACATCTACATACAATGTCCACAATCTGTAACTCTCCATCCTGCACAGCTGCACTGTTCTGCCTTGCTACAACACAGACAGGTGCCACATATGGACACAGCCTAACATTACGGGGGTATATATAGGGACAGATTGCAGGTAAGGCTATTACATACCTATGGCATTTCAGCATGCTACATTACATGTTAACTTGCGTGTCCTGCAAGTGGTGGGCTCTGGAACCCACGTGTCCATCATTACGGCATTACTTCCACCACCGGCTACTGGCCACAGTAATATACATGTTTTCCATTACACAACACACACTATGATGGCTTACATCTTGTCAGGTCAGTGCTGTTCTGCACAGTTGACAGGTATGACCCACTACCCACAGGGACAGACTCTATTGTCCATAGCAGTTGTTCAGCTGCACATCATTACAGCAACACCTGATGGCACATATACATCATTCCACATCATCTGTCCCATTATTATGGACCAAGTACTACAGTCAATTACATGCAAATATACTTCATATACCTGTTGTGGGAATGATGTCTTTTCTGGATAGTTTCCTTGTAAGGTGTTTTTTTTATTTCTCCTTTGCTTTGGCCTTTAGCCTGCTTTCTTTTGTCTTAGTTTGTTTGTTTGTTTGCTTGTTTGTTTGTGTGTTTGTTTGTTTGTTTGTTTGTTTGTTTGTTTGTTTGTTTCACATACTCTTTCTATCTCTCTATCTCCATTAAATGGATTGAGCTGCTTTGAATAGAATGCAGCATGGATTTTGTAAGTGATGCACATGATTAGGTGATGGCCTCTGCACCAATCAGTGTCCTCCACTTGCTACCTGTATTCAGCATGCTGTGTAGTACATCACATTACCACTGTCATGGCAACCCACTACTATATATCCCTACATCATGAGGGCGTGGTCCCTTTACCTTCCCTGTATGGTGGACATCCTTCCTGTGTGTGGGCAGCAGTGTTACAGACTGCAGGTAGCAATACCTCTTACAAGAGAATTTGGAGGATCAGACCAGCTACATATTTGTATAAGGCTCCAGAACTACAGACAGAGTGTGAGTAGTGTTGTCATATTTCTTGTATAGCACCAGTGTTACAGTGTTTTTGTGTACATACTTGTTTAACATGGAATGCAGTCTGTCTGCATAGCTCTCAACTGTGGGCCTATCCACAGGTCTTGTGTCAGATATATCACTGGCAGTGTGTGTGTTGAGTGCTATCAGTACATGGCTACATCCATTTGTGTCATTGACTTCATATTCCTGACTAAGAGTATGTTGCAGACTATCCTGTAACACCAGCAACTTGCTCAGTGTATGACAACACTATTTCACATTTGGGCCTGTGTTCCGGCCTCTGTCCTCCACCTACATACCAGGCTTTGTCCATATGACATGCAGTAAGGGTTTGTTGTGTAGTGGCCTGTGATAATGTAATGCTGCCATTCCTGCCATCATTCCAGTGCTGTTGTGGCCCTACACATATTGTGGGGTAGGGTCCATATATATTTGGGCTTCATCTGCACAAAACATGTATGCCCTTATGCAGTCCAGAGGTCAGTGTATGTAGCAGTGTTATATGCCCCTGTAAGTCAGTCTTTGGGGGAATATGCACCATAAATAACCTAGGCTGCTACAACATGTGAGGGATATCAGTAGTAAGCTGCCTTAAGGTGTAAGGATGTACATTACCTTAGATTTCACCTTGGGAACATTGCTGGCCTACTGCTTATTGCCATACAGACTGTTCTGTTTATCAGTGTGAGTGTGATGTTTTCAGTTATGCATTCTTATGTAACAGATACATCCCATTATGTCAACTTAAGTCTTTTCCCCGAAGGGATTGAGTACAGAGTGTAGTTAGAGGCTGCTGGGCTATACATCTGCATTAGTTACTGTTGCTTGATTGTTATCCTGTGACTCAGTCTGTTGTTACTGTTGTACTACTTGAAGGCCTTGGCCTGGACAGCAGCATATGGTATACTTTCGGATTACTGTATTAAATGTTCTGTTTGAGAGCTGCATTAATCTGTTTGTATGTATTTCAAAGGCTAAACAGCTATATGACATGGCATATACAACTGTAATAGTACACAAATAAAACTTTGTTATGCATGCAAACCTGTGTGTGGTGTTATATCCTTTGACTTCTCTGTGGGTATATGTTTCAGGCAACAATTGTCTTTTAAATGGGTGACTCATACACTGTCCATTTGATAAGGTGGCAACTGTAGGAATACAGGCTGTTCAGTATGGCATGCACCCTTTAAATATGTATCTTCCTATACATCTCTCTCTGTGTGTATGTGTAGTTACACACACACATATATATATATATATATATATATATATATATATATATATATATATATATATACATATATATATATATATATATGTATCTGTATATATGTGTGTGTGTATATGCATCTTTGGAATGTTTATTGCTTCGACACTGTACGTTCCCTATGGTAGCTAGACTGTACTGTATGCTATGTTATTGATACCAGCCTGACATCATACAGGTGGGATGGATTACTGTTAACGTCTTGTGTCCATGTTGTGTTGGGTTCTAGGTATGGGACTTGCAACAGTTAGTATTGTATTGCAGGGCAGATCTGTTTTTCTGTGGGGTAGGGGGTGATATCAATACTTACAAGACGTATTTAGCTTGGGCCCCCTCACCCCCTTAAACAGTGCCTTTGGTCATATATGTATTTGTTATGTTCTCTTTTATATCTATAGATATATATCTGTATATATATATATATATATATATATATATATATCTGTATATACATACATATATATATATATATATATATATATATATATATATATATATATATATATATATATGTAGACATACTTATCTATAGATGTATGCATATGTGTGTGTGTGTGTGTGTGTGTGTCTGTGTGTGTGTGTGTAAATATATATATATATATATATATATATGTGTGTGTGTGTGTGTATATATTTATATAAAGATATAGATATAAAGATATATATATATATATATATATATATACACACACACACACACACACACACACACACACACACACACACACACACACACACACACATACATCTACATATAAAAATACATTTCCTGTACTGTTGAATGACTGCTGGATAATATGTTTGTGAAAACATCAGGTTTATATATATCTGAAATGGCTTAGTGGTGAATCACTTTGGCTATGTTATGCAGGTTTCTGGGTTCAAGCCTTGCAAAGGCCATTTTTGGTTGCTGGGCAGAACAAGGGCCATTGGATAGAGAGTGATTAAGGTACTTTTAAGCAGTTGTAAGCAGGTTTGCCCGGCTTTGCGTGAAGGTAAGCACTGCTAACTTCCGGTTACAGTTTCTTATACTCATTTAGCTTCTAAATTGCTTAACCTGTGTAGGCATTGCTTACCCCCATGCAAACAAGCTTAAACCCACTTACTGCTGCTTAAAAGTGCTTACTCCTGCATTAATGTCTTTAAAAGAAATGAAAAAGGGTTGATAGGAAAGTGGTGAAAAAGGGGCACAAAGAGGGAAAGACAGTAGGGAAAATAGCTAGGGATGTGCAAGACGGATGTAGGAAAAGTCCATAGCTGCCCATTTCTTCTACAGCAAAAGCTGTGCATATACACTGAATTTGGAGGTAGATTTGGACACTCATACCCCTGACAGAGGGGTGAGGACAACAATAATATGTTGTGAAGCCAATTAGACCAGATTACATATCTCCAGTGGACATGTGTGTGAAATGGACAGCTATGTGTGGGGCGAAATTATTTTTTGGGAACAGATTGCCCTTTTTTTTTCAGGTGAGTGTGGGATGTTGGGGAGGGATAGTAGGTATATTTGGGGAGGTAGGTTGGGTAGAATAACAGACAAGACAGACAAGACAGCATATAGGAGCAGTATATGACACATGTGGGTGGCAAACACCTTGATGGGGAGGGGTTTTTGGAAATCGGAAGCCTATGACCCCCCCTAGTGGAAACAGTGGGACTGAGGTCCCCACCCATGGGCAGTCACCACTGCACCTTCACAGTCCCAAAGTTGGCTGTGCTGGAGGCTGAGTGGAGGGCCAGGCCAACTCTCTAGTTGCAACACACTGCCCTCAACCTGCCATAGAAGATCTCCAAACTCCCTGTGGAGATTGTTATGCACCACGCCCCGGACCTGGTGACTGGTGGCAATGTTCTGTCAGTGCCTGCTCCAGGGGGGGGTGAGCCCCATCCTTGTGGCGGTTCCAGCTGAAGGTGGTGCAGGACCAGCAGATGAGGAGGTCACGGGGTGGGCCCCAGACATGCTGATGCCTGGTGCCATGGCCAGCTGAGGTGAGACAGGTGGGTCCGCTGGGACTGGCCTTCCCAAAACTGGTGTTTCAATTTTACAACATATGTGGGTTAGTAAAAGTCAGCACATTCCAGGATTAGGTATAGCAGCATGCATAGATATTCCCATTAACCCAATACACCAGAACAGTTGCACAGCAAACAGAACACATGCATATATGGAACCACAGTGGCCATTGCAACAGCATGCAGGTACATTGATGGCAGCATGCCACCAATGTGGGAGTATTTCAACATGGCACATGCATAGAAACAAATTTAAATATTTATCAAACAATAGGTCATATGTCCCAACAGTAGATTTAATAGTGCACATACCGACTGAGTTGTGTATTTAGTAATCCAAAAAAGGAAAGAACAGTGCAAATATCACTAATAAACTTTCAAAAGCACTGTGAGGAGGCAAAACACCGGTCAGCCCAGAAATAATCACAAGCGTTTAATAAATTGGTAAAAAAGCGTATGAATAAATGACATATCAATGTGTTTCTTAAAAATATTAGATAACCTTCACAAACCTATATGTTATAAACCATCACAGCTAACAGAAATACATACACCATCCTTTATAATCTTGCAGCTCTCATTTTAAGAACCGGTACAAGGGAAATGTAATCATTGAGACCTGGGTATCTATTGGCTTCTAAAACCACTTGCCAATATAATTCCCTGTATTCGATCCTAGTTTCCCATGGTCCCCCCCTCTCATCTACTTCAACTTCTTCTAAAACAAAAAACTTGTATTTAGCTAAAGGACAAAGGGTGGTATGTCTGTACAAAGCATTAGTCATTTTTTTATTTTTTATGTCATTTAAGTGTTCGTATACCCTTCTTCTCATTTTTCTCTCCGTCTTCCCTATATAAAAACTAGGGCAGATTTCACACATTGCGATATATATCACCCCAAAAGAATCACAAGTGTTGAAGGTCTTGCTAACTAGTTTTCTACACCTGGATTCCAGATATATCTGTGAGGCATTTAGCATTGCAGGGCATTGACAGCACATATGGCAAGAAAAAGTTCCAGGCATCTTATTTACTTTTTTCTTTGACCTGTTATTCATTGATAAACAATCTTTCAAATTTCTTCCTCTCCTAAAAATAATCTTCGGTGGTTCATTCCCTTTACAGCTTAGATCAGTAATTTGAGCAAATTTATCCCACTCATTATAGAAAATATTCTGAATTCTTTTTGCATCACCACTATAATCTAAAACGAAAGAATTGTTAAATTTAATATTGTCGTTCTCATATTCTAGCTTTGTGGTATCAGTAAGTTCTACTGTATTGAAACTTTTGGGGTCTTTACCTAAAATAGGTTGAAATCTCTCCCCCCTTCCTCTAACCACCTCTTCATATATAGTGGAACAAAAATCTGGAGGGTACCCTCTTTCGATGAACATCTGGGTCAAAAACTTGCATTCTTCAATAAAATCAGAATCCTCAGATGTCATCCTGGAGATCCTAACAAATTGGCCCTTCACTATACTCTTTTTTTGATTAAAGGGGTGGGCACTACTGAAATGTAGGTAACTGTTGAAAGAGGTTTTTTTCCTAAATACCCTAGACTTAAAACATTCTTTTCCTTTAGTCAACTTAACATCTAAATAATTTGTTTCTTCAAAACTAACCTCATGTGTGAATCTTAGAAAATCAGTGGTATAATTGATATAATTAATAAGTTCATTCAGTCTTTCATGACTGTCCTTCTATAAAATAACTATATAGTCTAAAAACCTTTTGTAGAGGCACCAACAGTCTTTATATATACTATTATGAATGAATTTTGCTTCCCAGGTGTTTAAAACTAGGTTAGCAAAGATGGGTGCACATCTTGCACCCATCGCCACTCCACTAGTTTGTTGAAAATATTCCCCTTGGAAGTAAATGTAATTGTATTTCAATACAATTTCCATTAATACATTACATAAATATACTTCATTGTCATTTATTTCTTCTCCCGACAATCTAATAGCCTCTTCAAACCATTCAAGTCCTATTGTATGTGGAATAGAACCAAAAAGATCCACCACATCTATAGTTAAAAAAATTAAGTCTTGTTTGAACATATCATTTTTGACGTTATACAAAAAATCCCATGAATCTTTTAGAAAAGATATACCTCTCATCATTAGTGGTTTGAGTTTTACGTCAATATATCTAGCCAAAGGAGAAATGACCGACCCTTCAGCAGCCACAATTGGGCATAGTGGTGGATCGTTTATATTTTTGTGGACTTTAGGAATACCAAATATGCTTGGAATTTTTGGTCTA
The DNA here is from genome assembly GCF_019279795.1 of Protopterus annectens. NCBI lineage: Eukaryota > Metazoa > Chordata > Ceratodontiformes > Protopteridae > Protopterus > Protopterus annectens. The sequence continues at coordinate 986,718,237 of NC_056746.1, read as the reverse complement.
TTGACGTGTAAAAATTCAAAAAGTTCTTTGTCTATAAATCCTTCTAGAAATAAATCATACAACATGTTATATATTCTCCTATACCCTATATTTATCTCATTCCTAGAAATATTAGCATATTTTGACTCGTCCAATAACATTTGTAACATCTTAGCCTCATAATCAATATTGTTCATTAAAACGATGCCTCCGCCCTTGTCAGATTTCATAACTCTTACATTTACATTCCCTCTTAAATCTTGGAGAAGTTTATACTCAGTAACTGCTAAATTAGGAATAATTCTATTATTCTTAACTGTCTTTCTAAACTCACTTTCTATAATATTTTCTAAGTTTTTAAGTTGGGCGTGCATGGGGGGGTTCCATATACTCGTCCTTTTCAATAATTCATGTTTACCACTAACCAATGTATCACCACAAATTAGATTCAAATTAATTTTTCTTAAAAACATTTTCAAATCTATAATTAATTTACTGATATCACATCTAGTCCTAGGTACAAAATTTAATCCTTTAGAAAAAAGGCTAAAATATGTGCTGTTAATAGTTAAATCAGTATAATTGAAAATATGAAAATTTTTATAATCATCATTGGTATAAACCACAATATTTTCATCACCAAAACCTGAAATACCTGAATTTTCAGGGGAAATAGAACCATTAAATAACTCCAAATTGTCATTTAGAATCTCCTGCCTCTCCCCCTCCATACAGTCTGCTGAAAGTTCCCCTCCCTCTGGTTCCTGATTCTCTCGGACCTCCAGAGGGGTGGATATTCTAAAGGGTCTAAATGAACTGAATTAACTCTATTTTCATCATATATGCTTCTGTTATCTACTTGTTTCCCATAATGAGAAAATTCTCTATAATAATTCAGAGTGGATCTAGGTTTTGGATATTGAAAATTATTTTCATATTCAAAGACATCTCTGTCAATTTTCCTATTCTTTTTTTCTAAAATGTTTTCACATTTCATATCAATATTTCTCCTCATATCAAAATATTTCTTCTTTTCTTCATCCACTGTAAATAACAGATCACTGATAATTTTATCATTAATAGTATCAATGTGTTTCAATAATTGCTCCATTTCTTCATCATTGTTTTGGACCATAGCCCTTAAAAGATCAAAACCCCAATTGTCAAACATTTTAATTAAAGATTCATAAAAACATGTCCCTTCTTTAACATTGTTGGGGAATTTATGTATCCTTAAACCTTTTGGGACAATTTTAACACACAGACATTCCTTAAGATAAATATTTTCTATGTTCAAAACTTTGTATTTAAACAGTAAATCATTCAAATTATTTATATTGTCTGCATAACTGCACACATATCCTTCATTTCTCTTAGCAAAATTGCGCAATTCAACTTTTTGAATAAGCCAGTCATTGAGGGGTTGCCTTAAAAAAATTACAGTCACCTTGCTCTTTGTCCTTTAGCTAAATACAAGTTTTTTGTTTTAGAAGAAGTTGAAGTAGATGAGAGGGGGGGACCATGGGAAACTAGGATCGAATACAGGGAATTATATTGGCAAGTGGTTTTAGAAGCCAATAGATACCCAGGTCTCAATGATTACATTTCCCTTGTGCCGGTTCTTAAAATGAGAGCTGCAAGACTATAAAGGATGGTGTATGTATTTCTGTTAGCTGTGATGGTTTATAACATATAGGTTTGTGAAGGTTATCTAATATTTTTAAGAAACACATTGATATGTCATTTATTCATACACTTTTTTACCAATTTATTAAACGCGTGTGATTATTTCTGGGCTGACCGGTGTTTTGCCTCCTCACAGTGCTTTTGAAAGTTTATGAGTTGTGTATTTAATTTATTGTTGCAGATATGGTGGGGGGTGGACAGAAAGATGTCAGTTAACAATTAGTATATACCTGTAGTTCTCATTACTTTCCTAGTCAGTGCTGTGATCTGTGCCTTACAGATATTAGTACATTACCCTATCGCCTTAGTTTGTTCAGTGGTATGGATGTAGACAACTATATACATGAACTGAGTTTTACCTGCAGTATACACCTCTTACCTGGTATACCTGTGGAGGTATTGTTTGTTAAGACTACCTAACTGTTTCTACATATATTCCCAGATTCCAGGTTGATGTTATGCACATAGCTGTCCATTTCTTACTGCACACACTCTGGGCATGTCTTGACCACATGCAGGTGAAACGGGACATATTTTGACTATTGCCCTCTTAAACCTTTGGTGATTTGTGCAATTACAGGTTTGTTTTCATTGATATTTTCCAATTATGTACAGCCTGACAGTAAGTTATATGACATGAAATGCTGCCTACATGTCAGAGATTAGCAGCCTGCTATACCAGGGGGACAGGGTAACAGCCAGCAGATATGGGCCGATTAACTGGACATTCTGGACAATTCTGTACACTTATGGGGTAAGATTCTGCATAAACCTTACTACCATTCCCAAGATTTGAACCATGGCTGTGTCTGCTAAAAATAAAATAGTGTCCATCATAGTTAGGTGTGCTATATTGATACTGCTGTGTATCTCTTGTCTGATTTCTGTCTATAATTCTCTTGTGGTTTTACAATCTGACCTTGTAATTACAACACTCTTATACAGGATTTCCTAGACAGTTTTATTATGTAGCACAGTGTGGGTGACAGTGATGACTAATACCTCATTATTCAGAGCAACTGCAACACTAACAGTGCCATACAATACCAAAGTAAACAGTACCAGTACAGGATATCAATCTTTTATTTCTAGGCACAGTTTTCCTGTCTGACAGACCTGTGAGGGCAATGTTTGTTAGCAATACCTGACTGTTGCCACACATATTACCAGATTCCAGATTAGTATTATGCACATACATCTCACTCTGTTACTGCACACACTCTGGTCACAGCTTGACAACATGCGGTTGGAGATGGGACATAATTAGCATATTACTCTCATAGCATTTTGGGGATTTGCTAGAGTGACAGGTTTGTTCTTATAGATGTCTAACAATCAGTTGCATTTCTTGTTTGCTGCCTAAATGTCTGGGATCACCCCACTGATTTGCCAGGGGGACAGGGTGACAGGCAGCAGATATGGGCAAATTTACTGGACATATCTGTATAGTTGTTGGAATATGAATCTGCATACAGCCTACTACCACTCCCAGGATTCAAACCATGGCTATGTGTGCTAAAAATACAACAGTTCACATCTCAGTTGAGTGTGCTATTTGGATTATGTTGTCTGTCTTTTCACTGTTTTCTGTCTAAGTCTCTCTCAGTTGTACTATATGACCTCTTGGGATTACAACAGTTATATACAGACATTCCTACACATTTTATTTATGTAACACTGTGTGGGTAACAGTGCTTAATACAACAGTACTGTTAAGAGATTGCAACTCTACATTACCATATGTTACCAGAGTAAAGACATGCAGTCCAGCAGTTAGACCTTTATTGTCAGGCTATTATGGTTTTATTTACATACAACCTATATGAGACTCTTCATGCCATATTCTCTGGTGTATGCAGTACATGCCTTAAACAATACAGGTTTTATACAGGCAATCAACTTACTATTACTTTTAGATTTATTTCCTATGACAGTACATGCAAGAGTATTACTAACCTGCCTCGCTTCACAACTGCTGCAGTCTACAGCCATGGGCTTCTTGGTTCACAGCCCACTCATCTGCCACTGTGAAAGACATAAGAGGAATATTTAGCCATACCTATCCATAATATACATGAGCTGGCAATTATTAATCAGGTAGTGGACTGATACTTACACATGGCTAGGACATCCCCCATCTTCCTAGCCTCTTAGATCCACTGATCCAAGAGATCCCTCTTTCTCCACTTCAGTTCAACATAGTGATGCCTGACCTGCTCACCAGTTCGGGGTATGCCAGTGGCACTGGTGGGGTCACAGGCGAGACAATCCCAGGCTTCCGCTTTGTATTGGAAACCCTGGTACTGGCCCTGCAGCAGTCTCTGGTCATGGTCTTTCACAAGGAGTCCTGCCATGACTCTGGACTCCTGGATGCCCCAGCGCTGTGCATGAAAGTGCACACCCTCTCCCATACCAGTCATAGTGCCTACAGGAGAAAGCTGCAACCAGTTATGAGATGTATTCCCACCTGTTGGGTTTAAATAGGGCCAATTTCCCGCACTTTGCCATGATTGGACAGTTTTGAAAATGCTAAGCTATGGGCAAACCTGCTTACCTAAGGTTGGCATTGCTTAAGGAGGTATACCAATGGGCAAACTGAGTTAGCTGGCCTACACATTGCTTACACCTCATAAGCTGGGCTATGCAATGCTTAGCGTTGCTTAATTTTTAATTTGCATACTATTTGCTTTTTGGCATTGATTTATTATTCATTACATGTTATATATGTGTTTGGTATCCATGATTCATGTGTGCATACACTGTATGGGGTCCTTGGGTTTATTAGGGGATTTCAACACTTTATTACAATGACACCTCACATCTGGGCTTAATGTAGTACTCCAGTTCACATATTTATGTTATGTGGTAGGTTATACAACATAAAACTATATATCGATTCCTTTCACATGTTCATTTTGACTTTCCTATAGTAAGGATCTGTTTGGTGGTACCTCAATCTTATGTACTGCTGTGATGGCTTAGTGGTTGACTACTGTGACTATAATGGCCAGTGTCCTGGATTTAAGACCTCCAAAGGCTGTTTATTTTATTTCTGGCCAGAACAGCTGCTGTTGCATACAGAGTGATTAAGGCACTTTTAAGCAATTGTAAGCGGGTTTGCATGGGTTTGTGCAAAGGTAAGCAATGCTAACCTCTGATTAAATATGCTTACAGGGAGTTAGCTTCAATATTGCTTAAGCTGTGTGCGCATTGCTTACTCCCATGCAAATGGGCTTAAGCCCACTTACTACTGCTTAAGTATGCATACTCTTACTTAATAGTGCTTATTCCCGCTTACCTCTGCACTAATTTAGACAGTAATTTAAAATGGTTCTTGGGAAGGTGGTGGATTTGGAAACTCTATGGATTTACAATTCATTGCACATTGTACCTTCGATTTGTATCCCTGATTCCTGTGTACATATACTGCATGGGGCACTTGTGATTATCCAAGGATTTGACAACATTATGACAATGACACCTTACATCTGCATTTAATGCAGTACACTAGTTCACAAATATATGTTATTTAGTAAGTTATGCAACAAAAATATTGCTCATCAAGTTATTTGACATGGAAAATGGAATGTACTAAAGTGGGACTCGAAACGGGAATGAGTGCTCATAAGGCAAATGCTCTGCCCACTACACTATTGCAGTATTGCTTCATTTGAACATATCCTGATTTTTATCCTCTTGTGCCATTTAAGCTGCATTAAATGTAGCTAAGCTATGGGCAAACCCATGCACCTACGGTTAAATTGTATCTGTTTCATAAAAAAAAATAAGCTTCTTTATATTTCATATATTAAGTATTGCTGTTATAAACTTGGAGGGATGTTGCTCAGGGTATGCGCACACCTATGAGCGGTCTTGCTCATTCCTATTCCTAAACCGCTGTTCTTGATTGCAGGGGCATGTATATTATAAGGGCTCTGCTCTCAGACATGCCCCCTGCACTCGTACATGCTCCATGTCCATTTAGGAGCTCAGGCAGCATGCTTTTATTGATATGCATGGTGTGCTGCCATCCTGCTCCTAAATGGCCGCTTACGTGCAAGACTATCTAGTCCTGCATGGAAGGATAGTGAATCCGGGGGAATATCTCTGTACACCAGTGATACTCAAAACAACACATTATATTTAACTGAATCACCCCAAAATTAAATGTATTCTAATTTAAATGAAAAAAGTTAAAAAAAATAATAAATAATAAAACATTTTCCATTCACTACCATGCAAAAAAGTAACTTAGAGCACTGCCATGTAAAATCCATAAATCTCCTCCAAAAACACCACCCACTAAATCAAGGTCCCAAAAGCAAAATTAATTTGCATTAGAATGAAAACATAAAAAATAAAAGAAAAGAATATAAAAAGATCACAACTAACAAATAAGAATATCAGAGTACCTTCAACATATACCCAATGTTAGCTACTTAAATTATTTAGGAATTAAAATAAATAAAAAGACAATCAGACTAGAAAACTAAAAAAATCATTACGATAAAGTTTACTAAAGTATGACAATGTACCATCATGCAAATTAGCTATCATGCAAAAAAAAGCTTAACATTAGTGTGAAAACTAGAATGCAAAGCTGCTCAAAAGAAACTCCATTCATATAAACTTATAAAGCAGCATACATCTGCATTCAGTATAAACTTCTACAATTGACACATTTAAGCCTATAGAGCCTGTTTGTATTTTTCCCGTTCACAGTCGTAGCTCCTTATGGTCTCCAGACCTTTTTGGGTCTAGTTTCTTTAATTAAGTAACTTACCAGGTAATAATATGCAGTATTAGAAAATGCAAGGAGTTATGAACAAAATTACATTAAGATTGTTAATCTAGAATGTCCTGCTGTAAAGAAATTAATCACAGTTATTCACTTATTATTATTATTCATATTTTCATATTTACATTTATAGTTTCATAACTGAGAGCTCTGCATGACATTTTGGTGTCATATGCCATAGTGGAAGACAGGAAAATTAATTGTCAATGTCCATTTATATTAAACTATATCTACAACATTACTAGTTGTTTGTTAGCGATTCTGAAAATAAACAATATTTCCATACATACTTAATATTTCAAAAAACAAGTGACTTAAAAACTGTTACATGATATCAGGTAAAACCTTAGATGCTGATGAAGAAAACTGTCAGTGATAGTTGCACTGTAATTTGCACATCTTGAGAGTTATTCAGTGTTATTTATATTGCTAATTAAACAATTAAACATATATTTTCATATTTCTGTAAATATCTCAATAAACATGAATTAAAAGAGAATCTCTTGTTGTCTCATAAAACTTATATCTGGTTAACAAAAATGTCCTAACAGTATATATCTAGGTTGTACAGTTTCCAACATATGCCAATTTGTTTATGAAAGTTTAGCAACAGATGCAGTTTGGGCTTCTTGGCATTATAATATATTATTGAAAAAACACAAACCGCAAGTGATGCTGATAAAGATTGTTTGGCAGAAGTTTAAATTTTTAAAATCCTGGTTTAATAAGCGCTTTCGGTGGGGTCAGTGCCTCACCTTTATCAGACAAAGTAAAACATTAACATAACGTCTTTATATAGACGTACCTTCCTTGATTAGTTAAACAATTAAACAATTATATTTTTTAAAGAACTACTTCACTGTTAAAAACTTTCAATGAATTTAGAAATCATACATCTGTAAATACAATACAAAATACATGTAAAAATAATAAATACAATGAATGAAAACACTGCCTATACAGGTACTTGTTAAATACCACTACTTCAACTTAAATATGTTTAAACTAACAGCCTTGCTTTGAAAATTTATATTAGCCCATATTTGCACGTTAGCATGCTTGTTACATTAATTGATTAGCCAGCTTTTAAAATTGTGCATTATAATATATTATAATATTTATAGAAAGATTGTGAATGAACTGGTTGTTATCACTGACTAGACTACTTCTTATTGATAACATTGTTATTTGTACAATTTTAATAGCTTTTATTGTTCACAAAATGTTTACATTTGTTATTCTTACTCATTTTAAGTTTTTTTTCAGAACATGCTCTGGAACGCAAGATTATGTTTGTAGGGTGTTAAATGTGTGACATTCCACACTACATATGTGTTAGTGAGTTAATGTAGCCACTGATGTCAGTGAGAATCACTAACACAAAAAAAGATAAAAAATGGATAGATGGAATACATGGAATTCTTGGATTATGGCTGTGCAATACATTAAGTATCCTGATTGTAGGATTAAGAAGTTATTTCACTACTTCATGGTTTCACCACTCATCATAGGAATCACTTATAAAATAAGATATCTCATATACAACATATCAGAACTCGTGTGTGTGTGTGTGTGTGTGTGTGTGTGTGTGTGTGTGTGTGTGTGTGTGTGTGTGTGTGTGTGTGTGTGTGTGTGTGTGTGTGTTTATGTATATATAATCATAAAAGCATCGTATGTGAGACAGCCTTATTTTTGTACAGCCAAGGAGACCTGAGTTTAACAGTTTGGGTGTCTTTTAGAACTGATATGAGAAGGAGGGGCATGCCTATCCTTAGAGGGATGACTCAGAAGCAAACAATCAAACTAGGAGGGTGTTGGGGTTCTTGTAGTGATACAGATCCCTCTTACCCCAACTTGTGGGAGGTAAGGGCCCATGCTAAGTACTCTCATGGCAGGAATGCAAAAAGCATCCTCAAGGTGGTCCAAACAATAGCCCCTCTAGATGTGGGTTCTTCCTTGCTGGGGATATGCAGTTTGGGGAATGTATGTGTTCCTGACCAATCAACAGACCCTCGATGGGCTTCAGCAGACACAGGAGTAAGCAATACACAGAAGAATGGTGCATGTGTGTGTGCCTGTGTGTGTAATTACAGCTATGTCTAGCATCTACCTTTTGATGTTGATATATATTTAGGTATATATATATATATATATATATATATATATATATATATATATATATATATATATATTAATTTTGTTTTGGAATTTCGATATTCCAAAACATTGATCACATGGTCTCAATCATATGAAATTCGATGTTTTGGAATTTTGCGATTCTGAAGTGAATCTATATATATATATATATATATATATATATATATATATATAGACAGTGTTAGAAAATCTATCTGTCTATATTTATATACCTTTATCTATATGGCTCCCTCTCTCTATACATATATATATATACACATACATATATATATATATATATATACACATACATATATATATATATATATATATATATATATATATATATATGTATAGATATATATTTTTATATATATATATATATATATATAGAGAGAGAGAGAGAGAGAGAAAGAGAGATAGATATAGATATATATATGTATATATATTTATATATATATATATATAATATATATATTTTATATATATATATATATATCTTAGTGAATGTGACGTATATATGCTTAAGCATATATGTTTTGTGTATATGTGTCTATAGTTTGTCTGTATGAGTCCTGTTGGTTCTTATGTCTTTGTGTCTTGTATATGTATAAGTCTGTTTCAATGCACTGCAGCAGTATCTCTTTAATATAGTAAATCAGTCTCCCCATGGACTGCAGATGAGTCAATCTAATGTGATGCCATTGGGTATGACATAAGAAGCTACCTGAATGGGAGCAGCACTTGTGACATTTTGCAGGTTACAGAGGACAATGATAGTACTGAGTATGTGCAGTCAACTCTAACCTTCCAGTTGGTGGCAAAGCAGTGCCTTATGATCCTTCTATGTCTTATTTCAACAAATTCTAGAAGATCTATTTTGACTGAGGCACAAGTTGTAATAAAATATTTTTGCTGTTCAATATTATTATTATTACTATTATTCCTAAATGTTTCTCTCCCTGCCATTATCAGACTAAAATGTTAATGGCTTCAAAATATAAGTAACAGCAACTTGAATAAGTTCTGCTTTGGTAACAGTGTTCACAGAAGTTTAGCTAATAAGAATGCAAAGAACTCATTTCTCTACATGTATTTGATTTAGTATTTTTTCTTAAGAAAATAACAAATACCTAAAAAATATAGTATATCATCACATGAAGTAATGTTAAATCAATGAGATAATGAAACCCATCAGAAACAAAGAATAGCTCTCAATGTAGTGGTTAAGGAACAAACATCTGCATCACGTAAATGATCTAATATTCTTAATTTTTTATAGAGGATTATGATTGGCTCAGCAGACATAACCTGCTTATGATGTGTTTGAGATATGGATGCTGTTAGATTAGGGACTTATAGTTCATAATTAGTAGACATATTTACTTCCATTTTAAAGTACTTATTTGGCATTACACAGACTAAAAGGTAAAATATGTTTCATTTAAAAGACAGTTAAGCAGAAGGGAAGAATAACCTTGCTGGTGAAGCATGAGTAATAGTTCCCAAGGCAAGGCTACAGACTGTCCTTTTTCTGTTCTCTTTCTCAAGAGAAGAATCAAGGAAATGTTAGATAATGGGACAGCTAGGCCTCTAAAAGGCTGCAAAACAAGACAAGGCCTGAGAACCAAGGCTAAAGAGGTATGTAAAGCATTATAGGGTTTTGAAAATCTTGAGATACAGTTTAGGAAGTCAGTCATTTAGTTAGTTTAACCTGACATTACAGAGAAGATTAAGCTACAATACAGACACTCAACCCTGAGTACAGAAAACAGGTCAAATAAAGTCTGTTTCAGTTTACATCATTTAGGACAATCAGAAGACATGCGCAGAAACTTTGGATATATTTAGCAGCACTGTTATTACTAACCAGCATTCCAGCATTTATACAGACTGTTATTGTTTATCAGCACTGTTAATGAAGACAGTATTCGGATATTGCGAACATCTACTAAAGCCTTAATAAATGAGCTACAATGTTTGGAGAATTCATTCTGAAAAGTACACTCAAGATTTGGCCCATAAAGGAGAGACTATCACCTGTTCAGCACACGTTTGGGTAATTAATAGATAAAGACTTTTGTTCCAGTCTCATTTTAGTTGTTTCCAGTTAATTACAGTACAGTACAGTCTAATCAATTATTTCAATGGTGAGACACTGTGAATGGGGTAAAACAGTTAAAGTAACTCCCAAAACCCCATAGTAACCTTGCAGTCAGACTACATGTGTTCTACAGATAAATCTTCAGAATAGCAGTGTTTTGTTCAATTGCATTTGTTCTACAGAGCAAACTACAGAACAGGAGCATTTTAATTCCAAGCAACCATGTCAGCACTACATATACCTGTGTTCCTGCGTTCATTCGGAACAATTCAGAACTTCAGCAGAGACAGCTGTAGTAAGTAACCCTTTCAAGTACAGCTTTTAGTGCAGCAGCCAGCTTAACTTCAAGGTTTCGTTAACAGTTTACAGTCACAGAAAATGTTTCATAACAAACTTTTCAGCAGGACACCAGTGTTTTTTCATAACTTACGACTGTGACAGAATAAGCCAAAAAACATGGCACTACAGTTTCTCATTACAGAGCAGACCTTTCGGTAAGACAACCTCTACATACAGTAATTGCAGCTGTTAAACAAATTGGACAGCACCATTGTTTATTTCAGAAAAAGCCTCACAAAACTTCAGCAGACCAGCACTAAATCAATAAACTTCAGTAGTTTTTTTCGGAACATAAAGGACATTATCCAGTTAACAGTTATCTCAACAAACTTTCACTTTTCCAGTTTGACGTTACGCAGCCAAGAAACAAGGAAAAGCTTAAAAACTACAGATGGCAACACACATTCTTCCAGGATCATAAAGTTATGTAAGACTTTATATGCACTTTTTAGTTAATAGCTCAAAAAAAAGGTTTAAATTCATCAGTAAAAGTCATTTGCATACCTGTTGTATAAACGTGTTAGGTAATACTTCTACAGGTAGGACATAAGTAAAATCTTTGTTTAAAATTTAAAACTTGTGTAAAGCAGTTTAAACAACTGTGTTCCATAAATGTTCTAATAAAGTTTAAGGTTACTAGTTCAAGAATGTTAAATATGTCTAAATGCAAAATGGTTAACTCACAGAAGTAGGTTATCATTACAGTTTCAGACTTAACACAAATTCTTGTGTACATGTACTGTAGTTCAAAGTGCAGAATTAAGTTGCAGTATTAAACATACATATGTCAACACAGTTAATGTACATAACATGCAGGCAATGTTTCAAGTTACCATTACTTCACATAGCTTCTTATTTTTAGAGGCAAGCGCAAATATTGCACTGAGGGGATAGGAGAAATTAGAGTGCAGATTTTGGTAAAGTATATTCCAGCATAAATGAAAAACGGACTTCAGTAGAATGTAAAATTTCTATTTCATTGTTTACAGAAAAAAATATGGAAAAATATACTGATTAATACAGACAAGTCAACTTCAGTTACAAATAGACCTTAATTAGAAGACACAAATGCAGTCTTGTCAGGATTTGAAGGGTCAAAGATTGCAGCAGCTGACAGTTCAATGTGTAACAGCTGTGTAGTAGGTATGAATATATCATCAGAGTTGTTGTTTTAGCCTTCAGTAAGAAGATTTTATAGAAAAATAAAAATGCTACAAAATGTATAGTACTGTACACAGATGACACTTGTAAGAATTTGCATGCAGTAGTTTGTGCAAATGAACAGATTATAAAGAAATGGTTATGACAGAAACATGCAGATTTATATGTTAAAATAAATTCCAGTTCAGCTGACACAACTAAAGTGTTCAAATGACATATTTGGTGTGGCCAGTTAGAAAAGAAGGGTAACCATATACATCTATGTCTTGTAAGGTAAATCAGAAATGACAGTCAAGTTAATTCATAGAATAAAATATTTACAGTTACAGATTTGGCAAAATATTTTTTGTGCTATTGTTTCGTTTAGCAGTCATTAGTTAAAAGCTTTGTATTAAAGTGTTGCAATGCATAAACAATACAGACAGAGACAAACAAGCATTCATGCATAAAAACAGTACATCATATGTGTCATTAAAGCCACAGGTTTAAGTCTTATATGTTATAAAGTACAGACAAGTAAACTTATAAATTCAGATCAGTTAAAATCTGGTAATAAATGTGTTTATATAATCAGTTTAAGACTGTATATATTTCATACAGCAATGGCAGTGTACCAGGCACATCAGATCAGTTTACAGCCAGTTTAGCAAGCTGAATTAAAGACAGTACTGTATGCCATACTGCAGTATGGTAAAGATCAATTAAATACATTTACACTTTTTCTATTTATCCAAGAAAATTGTAGACAGTAATGATAAATTCTTGCAGCATTCAGTAGTACTGAATTATTAAATGACGTCAGCTAAAGAAACAGTTATGGTGAAACAGTGGGTGGAGTTTCACTCACATAACAGTGTGTTAAAATGTAAGGGTCATGAGAGAAAATGTAAAAAAGGTCAACAGTTAAAATTAATTTTATAAAGGTGCAGAAATGCACAGTGTTACATTACTACTTTAGTTTCATTTGAGGTTATCAGTTTGCTTACAGACTTGCATAAATTTATTAGCAGAAAATGTTTATTTCATGGAGAAAAGATGTAAATAACATCAGGGCAATAAGCAATGCTATCAGTTTATGATTGTTAAAGATGCAAATGTTATTTTAAAACCAGATACTAAATACAATCAAGAACTTTAGCCACCCAGCCTTGCACAAGAAATGAAAAAAGAGGTTAACTATAAAAAGGACATTTTGACATTAAAGCAGGCCTTCCTTATCTCATCAGTGACTGGGACAATGCAGACTAAAATTTGGTAAGAGCTGTGGTGCAGAAGTTGACTGTCTATGTGTTTCACTTATGTCTTCAATATTTGTTTAAAGTTAAACCCCCAGATTCAACAAACTCTGTGCAAGAATAAGACTATTCTTGCACGGAGTGGTTTGTGTCCATTTAGAACAGCAGCGCACCTTGAATGTTCATGAAGGCACACTGCTGTACTTCCTTTATGGACATGAACCATGAAAGAGTGGAGGGGTTGTGTCCAAGTAGTGCATGGACACTAAGCACACCTCCTGCACTCAGAAAGTGCCATATGACACTTTCTAAGCTGAACTGGTATAATATTAGAGCTTTGCTCTAATATTATGCCAGTATTTCAGTGTCCACAGACACTTAAATGAAAAAATGATCTTTTCAGTGTCTGCAAACACTGAAATAATACTCATCAACAAGAAAGCAATGCAGGGTGTGTGTGACAGGTTCTGTGACACACACCCTGCATTGCTAAAGTGCCGTATGACACTTTTGCAATCTGCTAAAGCAGGAAATATGTGCAAATGCACACATAATGGGGGATAACTCCCCCAAAGGTGAAAAAGCACAAATATAGCCCCACAAACATAGAAAGTTGATAGAGAACAAGTCATGCATTAGCATGAATTACGTAAAGGTGGAAGTCTGAAAGCAAATGTATGCCAATATTCCCTTACAGCAGTGCATGTTAACAAAGGCACAGATAATGGGGGGAATATATATTACATTAGGGACATGTCTGAAAAATGGCTCTCACACACTTAGAAAGTTGATAGATAACAGGATATGTATTAGCAGGAGTCCCTGAAGCATAGAAGCCTGAAAGCCAAATTAATGCCATTATTTCATGATTGCAGTCCCAAGTAGTTGTCAGAACATCACAATACACACCCATATAACATAATAATATAATAATAATATATATATTTTTTTACTAGCCTAAGGAATGTTTAAGTGTAGCTAAGTGGGTGTGCACATTATGGCCATCTGCTTAGCATAGCTTAAACATCCCATAGGAACTAAATGCAAATAGACAGTTGATACTTCAAAGCTGAGATCATGTAGTGATTACAGTTGTGGCTTTACATGCAGGCATTCATGGTTCGAGTACCAAAAGAGGCAATTTATTTTCCTTTGTGAAAGTAGTGTTAAAATTATTTTAGTAAACTTAAATTATGTAGCAACTTTTTTTTGTTAACCAGGGTAGTGTAGCAGTTCCAAAAGTGAGATGTATGTGTAGAAAAGATGTGAAACCCCTCTATAAACACAACTGCCCCATGCAGTATAGTCACACAAGAATATAATTTAATGAAAGCACATAGGGGGATGTAATGGAAGGTAAATGTAAAATTATAACGTGTATATAAATATTATTTTATAATATAAAATTATAAGTATAATATGTTTAAATGTGCCATACTCACTCTGTATCCATCAGACCTTGTTCTGACCAACAACAAAATAGTCAACTTTGCCAAGTCTCGAACCCTGGATACTTTCCTCTACAATCATAGCAAAATGCCATTACACCATCTGAGCTGTGCAAAGCTGCAATACTTTAATAAACATATCATGCATTCTGGTTGTCAGAAAAATATGTATTAATGTGTGTATGCTTAATGCTAATTAGAAACTAAATAAGTTAACACGTTTTTCATTCTATTTTATATGCACTGTTTTATATATGGTTGAGTTTCATATGAGACTGAAAAGATGCTTTTTGAAACTGCAGTGTGCTTTCTGAAACCTGCAAGATGCCCTCTGACCTAGTAATTGCTAGCACAGCAATATTCATGTTTATGCCTTTTGGAAATGTATTGAGAAGCAGGTGGTTATCTGCTAGGTCAGGAGAGAATGAATGAACAATGCTATATCCTGTAAATGTAATGATTTTAAACAATCAGCTCTGTTCGAAGTATGAGAACATGTGCAGCTGCAGACATGTAGAGATAATATAGAAAATGGATTGTTAGGGAAATGAACTACTTGCTTTGTGCTCAAATTAGCTATAGTACCTTGAATGGTAACATTGCATATATCTAACCGGTGGTAGCCAAGGCCACGTTGTTTTCCTTAGGAAGTTTCTCACAAAAATTGATAAATCAGCAGAATATTGTGAAAGCAATTATTACTAAATGATGATGACAAAACTTGTGATTCACTACATCAGCTTAGTAGGCAATGTCTTATTATAAAGTGTATAAAAATGTAAGCATTTCCTGTTTCTAGTTAGACAAACTCTGCATTAGCACGTTTTTGTCTCCTTGTTGCAAGATTAAAGTGCCTTAACCTGAACCTACCGTGTTTTGATCATTTTTAAAGTATATTTTTCCTTTGACTGTTTGGTCCTTCGGACCGGAAAGTACCTTTCACTCTAGGCCCAGGTCAGAACTGGGCCTGGTGGCATGTACCCGTACGGAGAAGTGGCCACATCGGCTATTCTGTTTGGAAAGACCTCCGACTGAATTGTCGTTCGAAAGAGGCCAGCCACTGTTTCTGATCTGGGATTGGAGGACGGGTCAATGTTCCAGTAGATCAACTTATGGAGGGTCAGGTAAGGAGGAATTTACCTTTTTTCTGTTTTAGATCAGGGACTTGTTACAGTACTGTTTTGTCAGGGAGATTTGCATGTGCAGATCAGGGGCAAAAAGATTGCTGTCTTGTCATAGATCAGGGAAACAGAATAGGTAGACAGTTATTCTAGATAAACTGTGAAAAGGTGTAAAATCATGGTACCACGTGATAAGAAGGATTTCATAACAATTTCTAACTTAGCTAAGGCAACATGAGAAATCAGTGCATGAAAAGTTCCTGAGACCCGCCTCTAACCGAAGACACGAAATATATGCAATTACAGCGTGCCGATAATGTTAAGTATTATACAAAATGGGTCGATAAATACAAATTTGATGGTAATTTAGATAAATCTTCACTTATTAAACTTGTTAGACAACTTAAAACAGATGCGAAAGGTCAGCTAAAAAAGCAATGACAATTAGGAGTCCCTCAGGCACACAGGTGGCTTGAGGAAGCAAACCGCAGGGAACAAAAGATTAAAAATTCAAAAGCAATGTTCTTAGATAAAGAAGACAATAACTTGGTAATAGCAACAGCCCCTCCTCCGCCCCCTCTGCATCCTTTACCAGAATATGAAGCGAGTGGACAAGCTGATCCACCTCCGCTATACCCAGCTGTTCCTGCAAAATCAAAAACGTTTGTCAGGGATCCTATCGAGACCAGGTCTCGAACACGCAACTTGAGAGGGGATATTGAATTATATGAAATAAATAGAAATTCACAAGCTATGAGCAAGGAAGAAATATGTCCACTCATAGAAGTACCAAATCCACAGGCAGGACAGGCAGGACAGGATCCGACTCTTCTAGTATATAGACCATGGACACCAGAAGACATCAGGAAAGCCACAGAGGGAATTCCCCATCCAAAAGTTAATTTTAGAAAATTCTTAGAAGACTTACAGGGCATGAAGTTAAGTTACCATTTGAATGGAGAAGAAGTAGAGAAAGTAGTTAAACAAATTGTAGGTCCAGATTGGCACATGATCAGTGGCAACAGGAATCCCCGTGACGCAGAGCTTAGACCACTCCCACATAGTAACGCAGAACTGGACAATAGAGTGATAGGTCTGACAGACTGAATCTCTGAGAAATGGAAGCCTGGGGCTGATTGGACTTGCATTAACCAATGCATACAACAAGAAGGTGAAACCGTTGATAGATATTATGCCAGATTATTAGAATGTTTTAATAACCATTGTGGAATGCAGGTACCTGAAGATCAAACACATGATTCCCCATATGAGCAACAGCTAAAGAATGCATTTTTAAAAGGCAGTATTGCGCCCATTAGCATCTTTATTACAAAGCACATGGTAGATCATCGAACAAGTAGATTACAATCATTACTAGAATATGCAAGACATGCCGAAAGGCATTTTTATAGCAAAAAGAAAAAGAAAACTCAAGTATTTGCAGTAGAAGATGGGTCAGAAGTCTTTGTATTACAAACTGGGAGGAAGGGTAAGAAAAATACCCAGGGAAACAAACAATCTGATAAACGATCAGAAGACTTTGAAAAGAGAAAGAAAAGGGGTGAATGTTTCAAATGCAGGAAAAAGGGACATTTGGCAAGGAATTGCAGGCTAAATAAGAAGGTAACCACGGAAGATAAGGAGGGTGAGGAATGACTATATGATCGTCAAGAATCACTGGATAGGAATGAACAGGAAAAGACAAATGCAAATGTGGTAGCAAGGGTAGAGGATGTGACAGAAGAAATAGAGGATGTACATGAATTCATAGATAATGAAGAAAATGAAATTTTGGACTTAGCCTTATTGAGCTTAGAGCTCTACTTAGCAGACACAAAACCAGAAGTTACACTTCTGGCAGAGGGGAGGGAAGTCAAATTTCTGTGTGACTCAGGAGCTTCACAGACCCTGATACATACTTACAAACTACCAGAAAATTCAAAATCACTAGACTACATATTAGTGAAAGCATCTAATGGACAGCTGTATCGGGAGCCACTCTCCCACAACATAATGATAACTGACCCTATTTCAGGGATGACCCAGAAAAGCAAAATTGTTGTTTCTGCAAAAAGCCCAGTGAATCTCTTGGGCAGACTTAATGCAGATATTTGGCATAGCTGTAGTTCTAACTATGCAGGGTATGGAAGCACAGCGACAAATGGATACTTTTGTAGTGCGACCGGAGGGTGAAACATTTTATTGGTACAGCCAGGACTTAGTTACGACTGGTCCAGGGGCAGTGACCAAAGAACTGATGAACGTAGCCATCAGTAAATCCCCCTCCCTAGACACTGATAAACAGCATTTGTTGCATTGCACTCTATATTACTGTAACAGACCAGGACCTGATAAAGAATATAAGCAAGAACTGTTTAGAAACCATGCTAATAGGTTAGCATTATGAAATTTGTACTGGGACACAGAAGGAAACAGTGTAGTAAGCTGTTCATTGCCCCAGGAATTCCTACCACTTTACAAATCTAATCGATTACCACATGTTAGCTTAACTAAAGATAGAAATTTGAGGTGGGCAGACCTAGGAGAAAAAGTCACAAGGTGGGAAAAACAGACAGAGTTAGAACTCTCTGAATAAGGAGTACAGAAGCAGAAATTGAATTGGATAACACAGACACACCCAGCTGTGCACTCACAGGCAAGTGAGAATAGCTGAGTAGCGCTCTTATTAGAGGAAGAGGAAAAAGCCTTACGAGACATACCAGAGACTCTCTGGTCAACAGGGAAATCAGACGTAGGACTTTTTCGTACAGCAGGACCAGTGACTATTACGCCAAAATCAGCATTTAGACCTCAAAAAAGACAGTATCCCTTAAGAAAGGATGCAGAAATAGGAATCAAACCTATAATAGCAGCCTTACTTAAGGAAGGAGTCTTAATAGAATCTCCTGATTCACCGTGTAATACACCTTTATTTCCTGTCAGGAAAGCAAACGGGGAATGGCGTATGGTCCAAGATTTACAAGCTGTAAATGATGCAGTTATACTCAGCGCACCAACGGTGCCAGATCCACACACTTTATTGAATGATTTGAAACCTCAACAGAAGTATTTTTCTGTGGTAGATATTAGCAATGCATTTTTCTCAATACCGATACACCCAGACAGCCAACATTGGTTTGCATTTATATTTCAGGGGAAATGGTATACATATACGAGACTACCACAGGGATATTGTGAAAGTCCAACAATATTCGCACAAGAAATGGCAAGTAACCTGGCGGAATTTATCCCACCGAAAGGTAGTCAGATTTTACTTTATGTAGACGAGATTCTGCTGGCAGCCCCCACCCAGCAAGAATGCAGAGAGGATACCATAGCATTATTACAATTTTTAGCTACTCAAGGACAAAAGGTAAACAAAAACAAACTGCAACTTTGGAAAAAACAGGTTAAATACCTAGGATATGTAATATCCAAAGAAGGCAGAATATTAGATGAAGACAGAAAAACAGCAATATTACAAGCACCTAGACCAACTTCCAAGAAGGAAATGATGTCCTTCCTGGGTACTACTAACTTTTGTCAGAGTTGGATACCAAACTATGCTTTGGAGTCTGCTCCGCTGACTAACTTGATATTCAAAAAGCCGATGGCAGCACAGGATTTATTACAGTGGACACCAGAAGCAGAATCAGCTTTCTGCAAACTGAAACAACTGATAGCTTCTTCCTTAGTTTTAGGATTACCAAACTATCATAAGTGATTTTTCCAAACTGTAGACTGTAAGCAAGGTTATATGACATCAGTGTTAACACAACAGCATGGGGACAAACAACGCCCCATAGCTTACTATTCATCACAGCTAGACCCAGTGGCATGATCCTTGCCCCACTGTGTACAAGCAGTAGTCACAGCTGCAATGGCAGTGCAGGCTTCAGCCACAGTAGTATTGTTCCACCCTCTCACATTGAGAGTGCCTCATGCAGTCGCGATTATTTTACTGCAAGAAAAAGTAGCATATCTTTCTCCTGCTAGACATCTTTCCTGTATGACTATACTGTTGAGCCAACCTCATATGACAATTGAACGATGCACAACTTTGAATCCATCAACCTTGCTCCCAACCCCTGCAGATGGCAAACCACACTGCTGCCTGCAGGAGATTGAGCAAAAGACACTACCTAGAAAGGACCTTACAGATGTTCCCTTGGATGATGCCGAGGTTACATACTATGTGGACGGCTCATGCAGGAGGGGGTCCTACAGGACAGAATCTAGTAGGGTATGCAGTAGTTTCTGATACCGAGATTTTAGAAGCAAAGTTTTTACCACACAACTTATCTGCACAAGCAGCAGAATTGATTGCCTTGACAAGGGCATGTACCTTAGCAAAAGGTAAGAAAATAAACATTTTTACTGACAGTCAGTATGCTTTTTCTACTGTACATGTTTTTGCGCAGCAGTGGAAAAATAGAGGAATGATAACATCTACTGGTAAACTAATTAACTATGCACAATTTATTTTAGATTTGTTAGACTCTATTCAGTTACCTCAGAAAGTAGCTATATGTAAATGCATAGCTCATACCAAACAACAGGATAGAATTTCAAAAGGTAATGCGAGGGCTGATACAGCTGCAAAACAAGCAGCTTCAGCTTCAGAAGTTTTTCTTTTGAGTGAGGAATTACAACCATCTGAGATTTTAGACTTAGAAATGTTAAAAACAATGCAGACACTTACTACGAATGTAGAAAAACAAAAATGGATAAAACAAGGAGCAATCCTTGAGAAGGGACTATACATCTCCAAAGAAAATAAACCAATCTTACCATCTAACTTGTTTAGATATGCAGCTTTGTTGAGCCATGGGCAGTGCCATGTCTCAACAGGGGGGATGGTACAGTTAGTGAATCGAGTGTTTACGACGTATGGATTTACAAATTACACAAAAAATGTTTGTGCAGCATGCCATGTTTGTAACAAGCATCATGCACAAGGGGCTTTGAAACCTAAGCAAGGGAATTTCCCTATACCACCGTATCCGTTTCATACTATTTGCATGGATTTTATAGAACTGAACAAATGTGAAAATAAGAAGTACTGCCTTGTCATTATAGATATGTTTTCCAAATGGGTGGAAGCTTTTCCAACTAAAAATCCAGATGCAGCTACTGTTGCAAAAGTCCTTGTTAAAGAAATTATTCCTAGATTTGGCATACCGGAAAAGATTTATAGTGACAATGGCACACACTTTGTAAATCAAACTATACAACAACTTAGTCGCTATTTCGGGATATCGCTGAAGAATCATTGTGCATACCACCCCCAATCTGCAGGATTAGTAGAGAGGCATAATGGGGTGTTGAAGAATAAGCTTAGAAAATTGATTAGTGAGACACAAAAGAACTGGGTGCACTATTTACCTCTGACACTGTTGAGCATGAGAACTGTTCCAAATGCAAAAGGGTTAACTCCTTTTGAAGTTCTGTTTGGGAGGGCATATTATACACCTCAATAGAAACCTCTCATATCTGCACAGCAGGAGGCTGACAGTTCACTTGCAGGGTATATGAGGCAATTTTTGAATAACAAACTTTTGCAGTTAAATTCTGTTTCAGATAAAGAGCAAACAAAGCCATCCGAAGCAGCAGTAGCCCCAGGCACATGGGTCTGGGTGAAGATAGTGAAGAGAAAAAACTGGAGTAATCCAAAGTGGGAAGGGCCATACCAGGTATTACTGTCGACACCCACTGCAGTCAAGATCACGGAGCGAGCGTCCTGGATTCATTTTACACACTGTAAACTGGTTAAGAACTTTGAACTGGACAAAAACCTTGTTACTGTTGTACAACGAGAACAAAATGACCAGGTATAGAGCAAACAAAGATACTGAACAACCTCAGAAAACTTGCATGATTATTCTGGTAGCTATACTGATAACATTGTTCTTTTTGTTGTGGCCTTTCCTTTTTCCGGCCATAAAAGTTGAACTGATTAAACGCGATGATCCGAACATAGACTGGCACCCAAACTTTAACACTTATCAGGCAATTACATGTGTGTATGCTGAGACTTTTAATGTTTCGAACTGCTGGATCTGCACAGCCATACCAACAGTATACGGGGGGTTATTAATGACTGCAGTCCCCCTAGGGGTCAATGAGACCTGGGAAAATCTGATTTATGATACAGTATCTATTAAAGCATATGATAAGGTAGCACTGTATTTGCCTGTGACACAAAAGGGAATTGTATGTTTTTATAAGAATGACACAATCCAAGTGGGTTGGAGCAAGTGCAATGTGACTGTACATTATAAATGTTATACTAAAGCAAACAAAATGGGTGGAACTTGTAGTTCAAACTATGACTCATTTCTTGAATCTATGCATAAGACGATTGATCAAGTGCAACGTAATCCTGTACTTTTTAAACAACTATCTGTAATAGATAGGAAAATATTTCATGCAGGGCAGCCATTTTGTAACAAAGTAACTACTAAGGTAGAGGATTGTTATTTTGTGTGTGGTAAAAAAGCATATAAATGGTTACCCGAGAATTGGTCCGGCAGTTGTTTTTTGGGGTACCTGGTCCCGGCCATACGACACACTGCAGTTTTGCCTCAGGGAAATATTCGAAATACCTGAGATGTGACCAAGAAAGCTGTCAAAAAGCCTGAAAATCCAGTGGGACAGATCGAAGTGGGCTGGAAAGACCATCATACTGTGGGTACCAAACTGAAGCACATGGACTTGAGTGATGCTGTTATATCGTGGGCAGGCATATTACCTGCATATGGCGCAGTAAAATCGATTTGGGAACTGCGAAAACTGTCTAAACTTCTTGAAGTAATGAGTAATGCAACTTTTTCTGCTCTTGAACTGATAACTGATGAACTGAATGCTATGAGAACTGTAGTGCTCCAGAACCGAATGGCTCTTGACTTCACCCTAGCGGCAAGGGGTGGTACGTGTGCTTTAATCAAAGAAGAGTGCTGTGCGTATATACCAGATCATCAACATGAGATAAATGACCACCTTGAGGTGATACAGCAAGTGTCGGCCATGACCAAGCCAGGCCCAAACCCTCTGATGGACTTTTTCCAGAATTTATTTGGGGGGGTGGGGTTCCATTCTAATGAACATCTTGATTGCCATTTGTGTGGGATTCCTCCTAATAGGAGCTTGTGTTTGTTGTGGTATCCCCTGCATGAAAAAGTTGATCAAAGAATTTATAGATATATCAGTTTCTGAGACTATGTATCAAAGTACTGAACTTGAAGAATTGTTAGAATGTGAAACACTTTCATAAGTTTAAACTGAATGACTTTCTTAACTGCAAATCCTGAATGGAAGAGGTTAGGAAAAGAAGCAAACTGTTTATTCTTTTGAAAATAGAATTAAAAAGTATTAAGAGGGGGGAAACGTCAGAAAAAAATATGTATTAATGTGTGTATGCTTAATGCTAATTAGAAACTAAATAAGTTAACACGTTTTTCATTCTATTTTATATGCACTGTTTTATATATAGTTGAGTTTCATATGAGACTGAAAAGATGCTTTTTGAAACTGCAGTGTGCTTTCTGAAACTTGCAAGATGCCCTCTGACCTAGTAATTGCTAGCACAGCAATATTCATGTTTATGCCTTTTGGAAATGTACTTGAGAAGCAGGTGGTTATCTGCTAGGTCAGGAGAGAATGAATGAACAATGCTATATCCTGTAAATGTAATGATTTTAAACAATCAGCTCTGTTTGAAGTATGAGAACATGTGCAGCTGCAGAAGTTTAGAGATAATATAAACAAAGCATTGTTAGAGAAATGAACTACTTGCTTTGTGCTCAAATTAGCCATAGTACCTTGAATGGTAACATTGCATATATCTAACCGGTGGTAGCCAAGGCCACGTTGTTTTCCTTAGGAAGTTTCTCACAAAAATTGATAAATCAGCAGAATATTGTGAAAGCAATTATTACTAAATGATGATGAGAAAACTTGTGATTCACTACGTCAGCTTGGTAGGCAATGTCTTATTGGAAAGTGTATAAAAATGTAAGCATTTCCTGTTTCTAGTTAGACAAACTCTGTATTAGCACATTTTTGTCTCCTTGCTGCAAGATTAAAGTGCCTTAACCTAAATCTACCATGTTTTGATAATTTTTAAAGTATATTTTTCCTTTGACACTGGTTATTTAACATTAATGAAAAAAAGCACAGTCCTACGTATCAAACCCATGACCCTAAGTACTATAGTCAAAGGAATGTACCACTACACCAACTGAGCTATATGAACTAGTGTTGCATTTTGAAACATATCATGCAATAGAGGCATACAGCATTAGCGGGAAAGATTTGTGGAATCATGCATGTGTTGTATATAGACATATACACACATATACATATACATATATATATATATATATATATATATATATATATATATATATATATATATATATATATAAAACATGCAGTGCAGTTATACCTCAGAACCATCCTTCTCAAACTGTTAGTGCAAGAAACCTGTACAAAGGCTGTAAAAAAAGGGGGGGCACATATAGTGACATATTTCAAATATTGCTGTTACAAATGAAGATATTTGCTACAGCAACAGGGTGCATTTCATCAGACAGTTACTGAAGTATATGAGGATGGAAACTGAAATGTTAAGTCATTAATTACTGACATAAATCCTTGGATCATCACCATGATTTACCAAACAAATACAAATAAATTGTGGAACTGAACAAAAGTATGGGCCAAACATCTGGATATCCTGTGAAAATCCTGGCAGTGGAGAGGTATGCTCAGAACCCCATAGTACAATGAATCTGGGCCAAGTCTGACAAAGT
Organism: Protopterus annectens; assembly: GCF_019279795.1. Taxonomy (NCBI): domain Eukaryota; kingdom Metazoa; phylum Chordata; order Ceratodontiformes; family Protopteridae; genus Protopterus; species Protopterus annectens. The sequence continues at coordinate 986,693,417 of NC_056746.1, read as the reverse complement.
GGGGGGACAAAGGCATGAAAATAGTGACATATCCAAAATGCATGAGTAAATAAGCTGAGAAAGTTGATGTAGTAACACTGTATGTCCTAACTGAAATATCGACTGAAATATCACAATTCCAGGACTCAATTGCTTCTCATTAGTTAGTAACCTAAATCCTCACATCATTCCACTGATGTGTCAGGAATGAGTCCCCTTCAGTAGATCAAACTTTCAAATGTTCGAAGACGATATGGCCAAGACCATAACATCGAACATTTAAAAGTCCGAACGGATTGAATGGAGATCCGCGTACAGTGCGGAACAGGAAGATTTCCCTTTTCCGCAATGTAGTGCGATCTTGTAGTTGGTATATTTAAGTAGCAGGGAGTGTGGGGGGTACAGGGGGGCTTGTCCCCCTGCTATGCAGGTTTTGTTTTTTTTTTCTTTTTTTTTTTTTGTTTACTTCAGTTTTCAAATTTTTAAATGTTCGATGTTATGGTCTCTGCAATATCATCTTCGAACATTTAAAAGTTTGATCTACTGAAGTAGATCTGTCAGGAATACACAACAGTTATGGGGACCAGACCAAAGATATTGGCCAGACAACTGGATATCCTATGGATATGTGGACATAACACAACATTAGGGAAACTACACTGAACTGCCGAACAATGTCCAAACTACAATCAGACTAACACAGCACTACCCAAATCCAGCTCTGGGGCTGTACACATGCAGTAGCAAATATAACAGGCACTACAGGGATGTAACACTAGTGGAAAACAGACACTGGTGTGAAAGTGCATACCCCCAAACAATTGCACCACATTCACAGTGGCAAACCAGCAAGCAAACTGAACACTATATTATAATGACTGTGTAAGCAACAAAATCCTATTTGCTACTCACACATTACCCCTACATATACTGCTCCAAGTCACTGTGTAGTGGGAATCATGAGGTGTTATGGGACATGTCACGGTTTGCATGTACAAACATATACAGGTGATAGGGAACCAGAAACCAGAGCAGCAAGCACAGACAGACAGATATGGTCCATGACAGCACATATACCCCTCCCTACACAGCCCAAAAAACATGTACACACTACACTGCTACACAATCCTAACAGTCTTTTAACAATGGGCAGATGTACACAGACCTCTCAAATGTATAGTTTACCACAGAATGTATAGGCACAGGATTCATATCTATGGCCGCTTTCTTGTTACATGTCTGGGGAACTATGACATCACTGGGATGGTAGCAGGAATAAATGCAATAAATAATGATACTACATACCTCTGAACCTCTTAGTGCATGACAGCTGGACAAAGCCTGACATAATTTTGGGACAGAGGCTCAAACACAAGGGTATATTAGACATATTCAGAAACAAATTAAATTACTCAAACGCCAATCGTACTGGATGCGAGTTCCAGTCTTCTTAGAATGTGCAAACAACCAAACCAAACCAACCTTCAATCCATATAAAACTTAATTGAGCAGTAAAAGAAGTCCTTCAAATGTTCCACGATTTATTGTGTTAAAATGAACAGTCAAAGGAACCGCTGTCCTCGGTTCCCCAAGATGAACACCACGAACAAACAAACAGCACGATCTACCTAGGTTTCGTCCGTAGACTTCTTCAGAATAATACATAACTTTATCCTGCCACTTTTATATTCACAATGAAACCAATTAATTCCTTGTGCACAATAAAACAATTAACCAAATTATTCAATTAATTCATTTAAACAGTTTTTAAGAACTTTACAAATTCCTTAAAAATCCTTAAAAGTCTATGTGTCTAAAATGTGTTTAAATGTAGCGTGTTTTAAAATACAAATAAATTATGCTATATTCTTGTGTAAATAAATCCCTCTGAAATGTCACTCTATAATATTATTGTTGTGGGAATTGTTAAATAATCTAAAAATATCTATGTAGTGTTAATGTAAATATAAATATTAATATAATAGCAATGCTAACTCTATTATGAGTACCGAATTAATGTTATACAATATTGAAAATAATAGTATTACTATAAAAGGTTTACTTTTTGTATTAGTTATTAATATGTAATACTTCCCAATGCATTAAGAAATATTATATTTCTTTATTGTGAGCTTCAAAATATCATAATAAATGTAATTGACATGGTTGATACTGTAATTCACTATGTGTAACAAAACAGTGACCACAATAGTAATAATAATAATAATAATAATAAATAAATGAATAAATATTAAATATATTATTATATAAAAATATTAAAATCTTTGTACATAACTATGTATTGGAAGAACCCTATAATCAACACATGACAGTAATATTAGTGTGTATACTATATATGCTCCTTAATTTATGTATGTATATAAAATGTACTTAAACAACAATAATGTTCTTATTTTTAATATTAGTGTGTTGACAAACTATTGTTCTTAACTTAATAAATTAACGCCCCTTGATATTTTTAAGTTTTAATAGGGGCTTAATACTGCAACATTCATTAATTCCAGGTGAATTGTAGGCATTTAAACAAATTTGCCATCTTAATTCACTCACATCCAAATCCACATCAGTTTTTTTACCTTGTAAATCCTTAGTTACACAATTTATTATACAAAATTTGAATTCATGGTCTCCATAATCCATTTTATGCCTTGCCAAAGCGTTAGTGGGCTTAAGGTGTTTTATATCCAGCAGGTGCTCTTTAATTCTGTCCCTAAAATGTCTGCTTGTCTTTCCCACATAAAATGATTCACACATTTGGCACAAGGCCAAATATACCACGTTGGTTGTGTAACAATTATAATAGCCATTTATACTGATGTGTGTACCATTGACTGTGATTTTATTTCCAGTGGTCTTTATATATTTACAAATCGAACATCTACCACATTTATGATTTCCTCTGGGTCTGTTTGTACCAATGTTGGTCTCAATATGTTCGAATATATTTTTTAAGGATGCATCTTTCCTATACACGTATTGAATTCTGCCCTTGAATAAATGTGCCATGTCAGTGTTTAATTTGAATATCTCCCAATTATTGTCTAATATATTTTGAATTTGAAAAATACTATCATTATAAGTTGTTATATAAAATAATTTGCTTTTGACTTGATATTGTTTTTCATTCCTAATTATTTCTACCAAATCGTCTGTCAAGTCACCCTCATTTAAAATGGCCTTATATATGCCCAATGTTCTTTTTCGTGTTACCTCCCTAAGTATATCTAAACATAAATCTGTGGGATATCCTCTATTTGTAAATAATGTCACTATAAAGGACAATTCATCCTGAAAATCCTCGTCATTACTGACCATTCTGGCCGCCCTGACCATCTGTCCTTTTATAATGGCTTTTTTCTGATGGTCAGGGTGCCAGCTATTATACTGCAGATAGGAATTTGAAAATGTGGGTTTTCTATAAATGTTAGATTTCAACTTCCCTTCTTCCTTATTGACTGATAACTTAACATCCAGATAAGTAATTAATTCAGAATTTTTCTCATAAGTGAATTTCAAAAACCAAATAGTGTTATTTATATATTCCAAAAATCTATTTAACATGCACTCATCCCCATTCCATACTAAGAAAATGTCGTCCAAGAAACGACAATATAAATTGATGTATGCATAATATTCACTGTTAAAAATGTAATTGTTTTCCCAAAAGGCCATTACATAATTGGCGTAGATGGGGGCACATGCTGCCCCCATTGCTACGCCGGTATTTTTAGGGAAACTACACTGAACTGCCGAACAATGTCCAAACTACAATCAGACTAACACAGCACTACCCAAATCCAGCTCTGGGGCTGTACACATGCAGTAGCAAATATAACAGGCACTACAGGGATGTAACACTAGTGGAAAACAGACACTGGTGTGAAAGTGCATACCCCCAAACAATTGCACCACATTCACAGTGGCAAACCAGCAAGCAAACTGAACACTATATTATAATGACTGTGTAAGCAACAAAATCCTATTTGCTACTCACACATTACCCCTACATATACTGCTCCAAGTCACTGTGTAGTGGGAATCATGAGGTGTTATGGGACATGTCACGGTTTGCATGTACAAACATATACAGGTGATAGGGAACCAGAAACCAGAGCAGCAAGCACAGACAGACAGATATGGTCCATGACAGCACATATACCCCTCCCTACACAGCCCAAAAAACATGTACACACTACACTGCTACACAATCCTAACAGTCTTTTAACAATGGGCAGATGTACACAGACCTCTCAAATGTATAGTTTACCACAGAATGTATAGGCACAGGATTCATATCTATGGCCGCTTTCTTGTTACATGTCTGGGGAACTATGACATCACTGGGATGGTAGCAGGAATAAATGCAATAAATAATGATACTACATACCTCTGAACCTCTTAGTGCATGACAGCTGGACAAAGCCTGACATAATTTTGGGACAGAGGCTCAAACACAAGGGTATATTAGACATATTGCTGTTATAACTGTAAACAGTTGCTGGTGTTACCAGCTTTGTTGTAACATATCTTTTCTGATGGATATGAAGTCAGTAACACCAATGGATGTTAGCATTTACTGACTGCATTCCCCAGAGTATCCTAGCGATTAGCCAAGGAAAACAACTGTCTGATGAACAGACCAAACATAAGAGCCATGCATCTGGGCAGTGTTTAGGCCTCTGGACAGTGTAGAGGCATGACTGCAGTGATGTAACAGAATGGCAATCCCCTAACAGCTGCCAAACATGTCATCCAGCACTTTATGAAGTGCAGTAAGACCAACATGACACTCCCCCACATCATCTCTGGGCAATTACCCATGTATATTCAAATATAGCCTGCACTACAGGGATGCAACTGTAGTGGAAAGCAGAGAATGGTCAAAAATGTCCACCCAAAAACATTTTCATTACAGTCACAGCAACATACCAGTACCCAAAATTAACTCTAGAGTAGAATAACTGTCTGAACAAACATATCCTGATTGCCCTTCACACACTACACCAACGTATACTGGCCCAATTCACAGTGTACTGGGAATCCTGAGGTGTTACAGGACATTTCACAGTCAGCCCCTACAAGTATACAGAGCTGATAGACCACCAGCAGCTGTAGCAGCATGCAGATTCAGATAGGTAAAGGATGTATGGCACTCATATCTGCTACTCTCCCTACCCAGCTCAACAAAAATCTACACACAACACTGCTACACAATCCTGGCAGTCTGTTCACAATGATCAGACATACATAACTGTCATAGGTACAGATTTCCACAGAATTACCAGGGTGTGGAGCCATAATCCTGGTCACCACTGTATATCATGGCCAGGAGTCTGCCAGGTCATTGGGTTGATAACTGGAGTACATTTGGTAATTAATGATATACCATACCTCTGCACCTCATAGTGCAGGACATCTAGACAACGCATGGCGTACTTGTGGGACAGGGGGCTGGAAACAGAGACATATCACACATACTGGTGTTACAAACTGAAACAGTAGCTGGTGTTACATGTGATGTTGTAACATAACATCCCTGAAGGATATGATGTCTGCAACACCAATGGATGTCAACAGTCAATGACTACAATCTTCACATTATCCTACCAACCCCACAAAAACAGATGTTGTTCGAGGAACAGACCAAGCATAACAGGCAAACATCTGGCCAGTCTTTGGACAACATGCCAGTTGAGAGGTATTTTAGAGGCATATCATTGTCAGATGTCAAGCCATTCAGTAAATACATGTCCAGACGAACCCTGTTAATCTAGCAACCCTTCATGTGTATAACAGCACTAATGACATACAATCTGTACCCATTTCTGGAGCTTTGTCCCCCATGTTGTTGAGCTGTCTCCACATGTCCTGTCCTATAAGGTATTTTCACCTACTGTCTGTGAAGCCATAGCCCCCACACCTCCGTAATGTCCCCCACACAGGCAAGGAAAATGGCCAAGGCCCACATGAAAGGCTTCTCATATGTTGAAACTAGCAGCAGTGTCCAGGCCCACACTACAATACTATGTGGGCACCTACATAGCTTTATGGCCTCCGCAATACCCAACAGGACAACATCAACCTCCTCAAGGTAGGCTGAACACCTGTGGTGGACAGCAGAAATAAACAGCTACCATCATAAGTGGAAATAATCGCAGAATGGGTCAAGAAGAAACAAGTGCCTCATTGGAAGCCATGTCACCTTGTTCTACAGAAGCAAATAAGGTCACAGGTGATGTACCCTAAGGCTGTCTTTAAATGCAAACTGGAGACATCCACCAAGGCCAATCACTAGGCCTGGCAGACATGTGACTGTGATTCCAGAGGCAACACACATATCTGCTCTGTAGTGGTGGTCAATAACACCACATACACATATGGGCAACTGGCTGCAGACAGGTGAAGTGTAAACATCACCCCACTGTCTCCCCATAGGTACACATGTGCATGTACAGCACCTACCTCCCTTCCCTCATGATCAGGAAGCATGGCTGCAATGCCCTCTCAAAGACAACACATAGAGGTCTCCATAGGGCTGATACCATTCCTGGCTGCATCCAACATGAACACAGGCATGGGATCTCAGACCCATTCTGCAGTGTAGTCAACCACAGCCTGAGCACCGTTGTCATCCCATCTGCACAGAGGACTGACATAAAGTTGATAGAAAACAGGTTTTTCATTAGCATTAATACTCAGAATGATACAAGTCTGAAACTGAAATGTATGCCATTATGTCATGACAGCAGTCCTCAATGACATGGCTGAAAACCTCAATACTCTCCATTTTATATAATAATATAATATTAATATCCAATAGGTGATACATAAAAATATACAGCTCAAATCCCCAAGCCAAGATAGTGTAATGGTCAGAGTCCCAGCTTTGCATGCAGGTGTACATGGCTCGAGTAATACAACAGGCAATCCAAATTTACATGGGAAAGCATTGTTAAAAGTGCTATGTTCATATTAAAATATGTAGTAAATTATTTTTGTCACTCAGGGTAGTGTAGCTGGTGTAAAATGGTTGTGTGAGTGCATATAACATATGAAAACACCCATGTATACACGTGTCCCATACAGTATAGTTACACCCCTTGCTACTGTAATGAAAGCACATACAGCCATGTCATGTAATGGAAATCATATACACTTACTAAATTAAGTCATTTGTGTGGTAAATTATGAGAAGGAACTGTGAGCAATGGTTAGCAATGCTCAGCTATGTTTAGCAGGTTTAACAACACATTTCTATTGTCATCACCTCTCTCTCCAAATTCTGTACAAATGCACAGCTGTTGCTGTATAAGAAATGGACAGCTATGGACCTTCCATACACCTGTCCTGCACATCCGTAGTTAGCTTTCATATTGTTCTTCCCTCTGCATGCCCCATTTCCACCACTTTCCTATTACCCCTTTTGCTTTTCTTTTAAAGAATTAGTGCAGGTGTAAGCATGAGTAAGCGGTTGTAAAAGCAACAAAATTATAACTCCTGCCAGAACTTGAACGCAGGGCCCTGTACACTACAGGGAGAGCAATGTACCGCTACACCATTTGAACTGTAGGCATCATTTATGCTTTTTCCAACATATGCTCATTCAACAGTAGGGAAAAGTTTCTGTAGAATCAGTCAGGTTTTGTATATACTCATAACATGTAGTGGAATAATACCTCAGAACAATACCTACCAACTCCTTACTGCAAGAAATCTGGCCCAAGGCTGTCCAAATGAGGGGGCAATGGGATAAAACTAGGGACATATTTTAAATATCGCTCTTATAAATGTAGAATGTTGCCAGAGTGACAGGGTTTGTTTCAGCATACATGTTCTGAAGGATGTGAGTTCTGAAACTAAAATGTATGTCATCAATTACTGTCAGAAATCCTCAGAGCATCACAGTGATTTACCAGGGATATGAAAATAATACATTTGTGGAACAGACCAGAAATATGAGCAATAAACCTGGACATACTGCAACAACCCAGACAGTCCTGAGATAGGCTCAGAACCCCTTAGTGCAATGAACCTGGGCCAGGCCTGACAAAGTGGGTGGAGAAAGACATGGAAATAGGGACATATCTGAAATACTGGAGTAGATAAGATGACTCAGTTGCTGCAGTAACACTCTCATGTCTGTCCTAACATATATTGACTGAAATAGCACAAGTCCAACACTCAGTTACTTCCCACTAGTTAGTGACTGAAATCCTCACAACAGCCCACTAATGTGTCAGAAATACACAACACTTATGGAGGCCAGGCAACACTATGTTCTACAAATATCTGGACATAACATCACATTAGAGAAACTACACTCAGCTGCTACTGTAAGCATGTCACCAAGTACTGTCCAAACTACAATCAGACTGACACAACACTAACCCAAATCTGCTAGGGGGGATTACACATGTATTGGCAAATATATCAGGCACTACAGGGATGTCACAGCACTGAAAAACAGACACCAGTGTGAAAGTGCATACCCACAACCAATTCAACCATAGTCACGGTGACATACCAGTAAGTCAAAGGACAGTACAGTATAAGGACTGTGTGAACAAAACCATCTCAACATATTTGCCACTCACACAATATCCCCAAATATACTGGTCCAATTCACAGTATACTATGATGCCTGACCATGGTATGGGACATGTTTCAGTCTGCTCCTACAAACATATCCAGCTGATAGACCACCATAAACAGAAGCAGCATGCACAGGCAGATAGAAAAGGAGCCATAACACATACATCCATGCCCCTGTCTACACAAGCCAAATAACATTGACACAATACACTGCTACACAATCCTGACAATCTGTCAACAATTGCCAGAAATACACAGACCTCTCAACTGTACAGAATCCCACAGAATGTCCAGGCTTTCCCTTCATATATAAAGCCTCTTCCACATAACATGGTTGGCAGTCTGATACATCACTGGGATAATGTCAGGAATGTAGGCACCAAATAATAATATACCATACCTATCAACCTCTTACTGCATGGCACCTGGACAAAGCCTGACATAATTGTGGGACAGAGGCCCAAAAACAGGGGCATATTTGAAATATTGATGTTATAAACTGAGAATGTTGCTGTTGTAACAGGGTTAGTTGCAACATATCGTTTCTGAGGGATATGAGATCAGAAACACAAATGGATGTTAGCAGTTACTGACTGCAATCCCCAGAGTATGTTACTGATTTTCCAAAGACAAAAAAATGTCTGAGGAACACACCAAATATAGGAGCTCAAATTCTGGCCATTCTTTGGATAGCCCTACAGGTTATAATTATATGAAACACATAGCAGTGTCGGAGTTAAAATCATGCAGAAACTCCATGTCCACACAAACCCTGTTAGACTAGCATTAATCCAAATGTATAACAGCAATACTTACATTCTGTCCCTATGTCTGGAACATTCTCCCCCACTTTGTTGGCCTGTCTCCACAGTTTTGGTTGTAAGAGATATTTCCAAATACCCTATGTGATGCTGTTGTTCACACACCTCCATGAAGTCCTACTCACTGGCAAGGAAAAGGGCCAATGGTCACATGACGTACTCAATGATAGGAGTGTGTTGCCATGTCATTGGCTATATGAATAGCAACACAGCTATCCTGCATGCAATTAGCAAGTGGGGAACACCAAATGGTGCACAGACCATCAGCTGCTCAGGAGCATTACATACAAAATGCAAGCTGCTGCCTATGACAAACAGATGTATACCTTATATCCTTGAGAGAGAGACAAAGAGAGAGAGAAATAGCAAAAAGAAAAAGAAAAACAAATCAGGAAATAGCCACCTACACTTGAATATAACAAAAAGGTATGTCAAACAAGTAAGCATGTAATGGACTGCAGTAGGGGGTATGTAAGAATGGGAAATAGGAACAGTAACATATATGTCTCAACAGGACTTGCTGTAGTGATATATCACTCATCAGAACCTATGGCCATAGCATTTGGGCCTGTCCATAGTGAGATAAATCATAGGTCAGGCCACTCACCCCAGGAAAGGATGGCTCACATATGACTACTACTGCAGTGTGTGTTGAACAATACTGGTTGTGATAATGCTAGGTCAGCTACTGGGATGTTGTACATATCCATATCGTATTTTGAATTCAACTATGATATACTTGGTTGTCTCAGAAATGTGAGAGACCTATACATGGTAATTGCATAACAAAGTACTGTCGCACTTGTGTGTGAACTGCATGTGATATACTGAGCTCATACCATTAAACTGTCCAGTGTTATACACACTGACCATATGTGTGTCTCATATTTGTAGTCATTTACTCATACAGTTGTGTTATAGTAGTTGTACTTACTACAGCTCTGCACATCAACCTTATTCTTAAAACAGTACACAAACACTTTCTCTCCACTCCACATGCAACCTCTCACTTTCCAAGATAGCATTAAACAATCTGGTGAAAAAAAACACTGCCATTTCCCCTAAACACCTCTATGCTACCACAGATATGTCATGTGGACCAACAAGCTTTCCAATATTCATCCTCTTCATAGTTAGCCTTACTTCCTCCTTGGTAAGCCATTGCACTTCCTGATTCACCATACTCACATCATCCAACCATCTCTCTCTCATTTTCTTCATTCATCAGCCTCTCAGAGTATTCTGTCCATCTGCTCAATACACTCTCCTCATTTGTGAATATGTTTCCCTCATTATCCTTTATCACCTTTACCTGCTGCACATCTTTCCTAGCTCAGTCCCTTTGTCTAGCCAACCAGTACAAGTTTTTTCATCCCTCCCTAGTGTCCAACCTGTCATACAAGTCTTCATATGCCTCACTTAGCCTTTGCCACCTCTCTCTTTGCTATACATTGCATCTCCTTATACTCCTGTCTACTTTCCTCATCTCTCCGACATTCCCATTCCTTCATCCCCAACCTCTTTCTCTGTATACTGTACTGTATTTCCTCAGTCCACCACCAGGTGTCCTTGTACTCCTTCCTCAATCCACATGTCACACAAAGCACCTTTTTAGCTGTCTCCCTTACTAGCTCTGCTGTACTTACCCAGGTATTTGGTAAATCACCACTACCACCCAGTCCCTGTCTTAACTCTTCCCTGAACTCCACCTTACAATCACCCTTTTCCAGTTCCCACCATTTGATCCTTGGTGCTGCCCTCACACTCCTCCTCTTCTTGCTCATCAACATCATCTTACAGCCCAACAGTCTCTGCTGCCTAACTACATGTTCCCCTGTCACTACTTTACAGTCTCCAATCTCCTTCAAACTGGCCCTCTATCATTAGATATATTCTATCTGTGTGCATCTCCCTCCACTCTTCTATGTTACCCTATGATACCCCTCTTGTTATTGTATGCATTCACCATAGCCATGTCCATCATTTTTGCAAAATCCACTACCATATCATCATCTGCATTCCTTTCCTTAACACCATACATACCCATCACTTCCTCATCCCCTCTGTTCCCTTCACTAACATGGCCATTGAAATCTGCTGCAATCACCACTCTCCCAACCTTGGGTACAGTCATCACCATATCAACCAAGTGGCTTCACATTTCTCTTTCTCATCCATCGCACAAGCAACTTGCATAGCATATGCACTAACAAAATTCATCATTACACCATCCATTTCCAGATTCATAAACATCACTCTATCAGACATTCATGTCATCCTCCAAAAACACCCTTGGCATACTGTTCCTTCAGGATAACCCCTACCCCCTTTCCCCTCCCATCCACACCCTGATAGCACAATTGTGACCTGCCTCTGATACACCTAGCCATACTCCCCTTCCATCTTGCCTCTTGCACACACAATATATCCTACTTCATCTGGCCATTATATCAGCTAGCTCTGTCCCTATACAAGTCAAACTGCCAACATTAAAAGTTTTTACCCTCACTACCACACTCCTAGCCTTTCTCCTCTCTTCCTACCATATGAGTGTTGGACATCCTCCAGGGTATATCTGTCAATGCAAAAGCTACTGTGCTATTGAATGACTCATGTGTTACAGCAATATTAAGACACTGTCACTAATTTTGTCTCATTGCCTCCCATGTATGTGTGGTGTCCTACAGATGTCCTGCTCTAATGGGTTGAGAGGGATGACTGGGCAGCAAGAGTGTGAATACAGAGTGCCATACTGACATAGAACAGAAATGTATATCAGATATTACCTGTGCACATGTCAGTATGAGTAGGTGTATCTGGCTGCCTGATAACAACAGACATGGGTATGCAAAATGTCAGTTAAATAAGCTGTACATGTTGTACATGTGTGTAATCTTAGTTACTGTGCATCCAACAGAGTGACATTTCTACTGCTACTGGTTGTTCCATTGCCCTGTCACAGCCATGGGTACTACAATAAGCATGATTATCTGTTTGAAATTGGAGTGATGTCCAACTGTGTTATGACAGGATGTCCATGCCTACTACAAACAGCTATATGAACACCAACATAGTTGTATGGACTCAGCAATACCTTACTTGTAAAACCTGCCTCCACCAAAGTAGAGTAATCCCCTTTGCTGGACAGCAGCAATACACAAACCACAGACTCTGTCCCTATATTGGCTGTACAGGGCAAATTAGGAACAGGCACCAACTTGGCATCAAGTCAGCCTTTGTCTGATCAAGCATATAAGGTCACAGGTGGAGTACTGTAAGGCTAACTATGAGTACAAATTGGACACATCAATCAAGACCATTCACAAGGCCATCTTCACATATGTCTGAAATCTCAGAGGCAACAAACCAACCCACCCAGTAATGGTGGTCAATCAGACCACATACACACACAGCATAGCTATAGCCAACCTGCTGTAGATAGGTTTAGGGCAAACATCACCCCCGACTCAGCATCACTATAGGTGGATATGCACAGCACCCACACCCATCCCCTCATCACCAGTGAGCAGATACATATTGCCTACTGAAAGGCAATAAGTGTAAATATCCATGGGACCTGATAACATCCCTGTCTGCATCCTACATGAACTCAGGCATGTGTTCCCAGCTCCATTATACACTGTAGTCACAGCAAGCATTCGCAACATCCACACCCCATCCACTTGGAAGATGGCCAATGTCATCCCGCTACACAGACATGAATGAGGAATAGAGGATTATGAAATTAACTAGCCCTCATTGGGGGAAATATGACACATCAGGACCAGGAGTGCAATGCAAGCAGATACACTGCTGATAGATTACAGGGGTATGGTGTGGTTGTGAGTGTTGGCTACTGATATTCAATGTAGCTGTGCCTGTTCTGTACATACTGTTGCCAAATGCATGAGGTCCTGTGATGTGTTTCCCTTTTTATGTCTTCCAGGTGCAATGTTGCATCAGCAAAGGTCAAATTTCTTAGCAGCTGAGAGAAATATAATCATAGAAGCCATAGTACAGAACCATGCCATAATGTTTGGCTGGAGCAGACAACATCTGCAGGGGAGGACAAGCCTGTGGGCTGACCTTGTCTACAGGGTAAACAATATCGGCCTGCACACAGGTACATATGAGCAGGTCTGGCATCATGCAAATGACCTCATACTCCATGCCCAGCAAAGGGCTGCTGCACTGGCCAGGGACCACACAGCCACAGGTGGGGGCCCACCCATGCAGCCCCCCCTGACATCCACTGAGGAACTCCTCATCAACCTTTTTGCACCCATCCCATTACAACATCAGGGTACAGACCCCCCACATGCTGGAGGTGGGTGGCACCCAGACAATGGACGAGGAACATGCAGGTAAGGCATGTGTCAGGTCAGACTGCAGTTGTGGATGGGGTTTTCTAATACACAGAAGTGCACATCTATGGTGATGGACAGCAAATTGTGTATTATTGGGGGTTGTACTGTAAATGTGCAGACATGTTGCATCCATTCTGTACCAACGCCACTTGTGAGTCTGATGACAATACTTCTCTCCCACATCTACCTAGGTCCCTCCAGTCTGTATGAGAGACACCAGCTTGAAGCTGGTGATTATGGATTTGTTCTGTTGTGGTTTGCCAATACCCCAGGCATGTGAAGGTCATACAATGTACCATGCACACATCTGTAATGAAACTATAATCATGGGAGATACCAATATTAATTGGTCTTCCATACAGTCACCTACACACACCCTCAACATCAACCTTTGCAACTATTCTCAACTAATCAACTCAATAACTAGACCATCCAAAGACTTCTCAAATGGCAATATCTTAGACTGGATTCTAGTCTCCCATCCCCATAACTACACTGACAGTGGAACCCTTCCTGACTCCCCTCAGTGATCATCTTGCCATCTTCACTAGACGTCTATCAACTCCCTTACAAGTTACTCATAACTACATAACTACCAGATGCCATAAAAACTTTAACCCTGAAGCTTTCTCCAGCTCCCTTAAATCTATTAACTGGATTCCCTTAAAAACCCTACCACTTGAAAATGCAGTAACTCACTTCAATACTATCTTCCTAGACATCCTAAATAATCATGCTCCCTTAATAACCAAAAGAATAAAAAGGAAAACCACCCCCTGGTTAACAAAAAATACACTTACTACCATGCGACTTAGAGATAAAACATGGGCACAATACAAGCAAAACAAATCCACATCTAACCTCAATAAATACAAAACTATTTGCAACTCAGTAAAAAAGCTTATCTCAAAAGACCGCCAAAACTACTTTATCCAACTTCAAAACAATCATAAAACAAACCCACAAAAATTCTGGACAGGTATAACTTCACTCTTAAAACCTGGCACTATAGAAAACCCAAACCCCAGCTCAGATATACAAAACACGGATCTTGCTACCCAATTCAATTCTTTCTTCATAGACTCCATTTCTAAACTTACTTCTTCTTTTACACTTAATAATCCAACCCCTACCCCCTCTACTCACAACCAATCTCCCCCTCCAACTCTTTTCTCTCATTCATCCCCATCCCAACTCCCTCCATTTTTGATTAAACCTACTCCTACTTCTACTATAAGAAAACTCCTACAGAAACTAAAACCATGTACCAATGCCCCTGACAACATTCCCTCATACTACCTCAGTATAGCTGCTGATGCCATTGCCCTCTCTATCAGTATCCTCATCAATCTCTCTATCCAAGAAGGTTTAGTTCCCGAAACCTGGAAAAAAGCTTACATCATCCCTCTTCACAAAGGAGGAAATAATACTCACATCTCCAATTTCTGTCCCATAGCCATCCTCTCACCCATTTCTAAAGTCCTTGAGAAATGTATCCACCTTCAACTCCTTCCCCATCTCTTGGACAACAATCTACTAACCCCTACCCAACATGGATTCAGACCCCATCATAGTACTATGACAGCCCTCCTATCCTTCCTTGAAACTGTGAATAAAGCTAGAGATTCTGGACTCATTGTATCCACCATTCTTCTCAATCTTTCTAAGGCCTTTGATACTATCTCCCATAACCTACTTCTTACTAAACTATCTAATCTAAACCTTTCTCTCTCTTCACTCAACTGGTTTAACAGCTATCTCTCCAATAGACAACAAGCAGTCAAGTGGAAAAAAGCTACCTCCTCCTTTCTGAATATCCCAACAGGTGTTCCACAAGGTTCTATTCTGGGCCCCCTTCGCTTTAATATTTTCATCAATTACTTTTTCCACGTTATCCCTCAGGCTAACATTATACAATATGCAGATGATTCCACAATCATCTGCGCTGCCTCATCTATCCCAACTCTTTTAAAGCTAACCCAGGAAGCCTTTTCCACCACTGAAAAGTGGATGAAAGACAACCGTCTAGCTCTTAATGCTGCTAAAACCAAATTCATGATATTTACCCCTTCAGAAACCACTAACATTGATCATAAATCATTCTCCATCTCCAACCAAAATAACATCCCCCTTGAGCTTGTATCAGAAACCAAACTATTAGGAGTTCAAATTGATGACAAGCTTAAATTCAATTCCCATCTACTACAAAACATAAAGAAAACCCACCAAAAACTTGGCATGCTCTACCGTCACAATCGATTCCTCAGCTCAGCTACTAAGATTACTCTCTCTACAACATTTCTCCTGCCCTCCCTTCTCTATGGGGCACCTCTTCTTTCTAACCTACAATCCTCCCTCAAAAACAAACTATCCTCTTCTTACAATGAAATTACCAAATTCGCCACTTACAACAAATCATCAACCCACCATTGTGAACCACTCCACAAACTGAACTGGTTAGAACTACCCAACTACCTCTCCTACACCCAACTCACATATGCTCACAAATTGATTTTCCAGCCATCCCTCTGCCCCGCACTCTCTTCTACCTTTAAAATGCACCACACTCAACGACATCTAAGATACAACAATCAAAACCTCATAGAAATTCACAGACCCCTCCACCCTCCTGGACAAAACCTCCTGTCCTTCTCACTAGCATGCTTATGGAACTCCCTTCCTCCTTCCATTCGTACCATTACAAGCCTCCCATCCTTTAAAAAATCACTCCACTCCCATCTAACCTCCACATGGACATGCTCCTGTTCTCACCCCTCATAACCTACTCTTTACTCTACTACTCTTACTCTTCATTCACTCTATACCCCAGGTAGCACTACTCTTGAGCTACCAGTATACTGATCTCACCCCTCATAATCTACTCTTTACACTACTGCTTTTCTCTTCTGTCACTCAAATTCCCAGGTAGCATTACTCATTGGCTACCAGCATACGAACTGACTCTCCTCAAAAAAAAAAAAAAAAAAAAAAAAACAAATATATATATATATATATATATATATATATATATATATATATATATATATATATATATATATATATATATATATATATATATATATATATATATATATATATATATATATATATATATATATATATATATATATATATATATATATATATATATATATATATATATATATATATATATATATATGTATAGCATAGCCCATATAACCTGTGTTTTTTAGCTCTCTCTACATGTTTAATCATATGCATTGTACAAAGTTTAACTCAAATGTAATGTATTTGTATATCCTCATCCTTGTGTAATCTGTATGTGGAGCTTTTCTCCCCAGGACTCCATTGAAAACGGGTTCTTCGGGCCCAATGGACTATCCTGGTTAAACAAATGCAAATAAATAAATAAATAAATAAATAAATAATAGCCATGTTGCTTTATTTGCATATTCACTTGTTCCTAGGTTCATAAGTTCATAGGTTCATACTAGGCTATCTGCCCTAGGGCATTTATAAACCTAGCCAGAGTGTGTTTGACTTTCGCCACCCATTTTAAATTAATTTTGCTATGCCCTTTTCTGAGGTTAGTATACTGTGCCTCTGTCTAACAGTGACACAGAAGTGATACCTGGGGTAAACCTACGATCTCCCATCCACTCATCAAGATTCCTCTTGAAGAGTGTCAATGAGGGACTCTGCCTAACCTGGACTGGGATTTTATTCCAGAGTGAAGGGAGCCTCTGGGTTATGAATCTGTCCCTCTAGCATGTCCTATTTATTTCAGTGCTGAGGTTCAAGTCTCTCGAGTGCGTAGCTCGATGGGATTTGGATTTTCTGAGGTGCAGCATGCCCATTAATTCCATGTTGGACATGGCTTTATACGTCAGGCACAGATCACCTCTGAGCAGGCGGTATGCCACTGAGTAGAGCTGGAGTTTCTTTAACCGGGCAGCATATGGCATCTGTTTGAGCCCTTTGATCCTCTTGGTGAGGTACTTTTGGGGTCTTTCCAGTTGCTGCAGGTGTCTGGTAAGGTACATCCAAAAAGGGGCATTGTACTCAATTATGGGCCTGATGAGGGATGAGTAAAGAGGCACGATGACCTCCCCTAATCTAGATGTGAATCCCTTAATGATTAGGTGGGCTATATAAAATGTTTTTCTAACCACTTTGGCCACGTGGTTGTCAAATGAGAGATTGCTATCAACTTGGGTCCCCAGGTCCCGAATTACTTCTTCTGTACTTAATGGATTACCACCTATGTGGTAATTTGTGGGCATTTTGTTTTTGCCAAAGGGGATGACTATACACTTTTTGGCATTTAGCTTGGGGCCATGGCTCTGGCACCAGTTGTCTGTTTCTATGAGGCCCTTTTAGAGGATGCTTGTGTCGGCTGGAGAGTCGATTATGGTGCCCAGTTTGCAGTCATCTGCAAACTTGGTCAGCCACAGTCCTTCCATGTTGGTCTGTACCTCCGAGAAATATATACCGAACAAGAGAGGTCCCAGGACTGAGCCTTTTGGGACACCACTTGTAACTGGTTTGGAGTCTGACATGGCTCCAGCAATTCTAACCATGCGGGTTCTGTCCTTGAGCCAGTTTGCAACCCATCTAGTGATATAGGGGTTTATATTTAAGCTGGTGAGCTTATCTATAATGCCCGAGTGGGTTATTGTATCGAAGGCTTTTGCGCGGTCCAGGTAGGCTGTGTGGACCACCTTCCCCTCGTCAATGGCCTTGGTGACTGTTTCAAAGAAATCAACCAGGTTTAAGAGGCAGGATCTGCCCTTAACAAAGCTGAACTGGGTAGGATCCAGTGTCTGTAGGTCCCCAATATCTTTATTTATGAGGTCCATGATGATCCTTTCCATAGCTTTGCAGACCAAGCTAGTCAGGCTTATGGGGCAATAGTTTCCAGGATCCATTGAGGCACCACCTTTGTGGATAGGGACCACTGTTGCTGTACACCACTCTCTGGGTACATATCTTGTAGTAAGGCTGAGATTGAACAGTAGTTTTATGTTTGGGTTTAGCTCTTCTTGGAGTTCATGTAGGATGCAGCCCGGGACACCGTCTGGTCCCATTGATGCTGTGTTTTTTGCTTTGGAGAAGGCAGCTCTTACCTGAGCATCTGAGATGT
Source organism: Protopterus annectens (assembly GCF_019279795.1). Lineage (NCBI taxonomy): Eukaryota > Metazoa > Chordata > Ceratodontiformes > Protopteridae > Protopterus > Protopterus annectens. Next base: position 986,674,512 of record NC_056746.1, on the reverse strand, counting down.
CAGGGGGGGCAGCACTCTGCTGGGATAGATATTTGCTCTTTTGGTTGGGGGGGGGGAGTTTGCACTGAACCTGTCAGCTAGGATGTTGGCAATGTCTGTGGGTTCGGTGTATTTTTTGTCATTTTGGACTAATTCTGAGCATATCTGGGAATTCCCACCCAGGTTCCTAACATAACTAAAGAAAGCCTTGTGATTATCCTTAGTGTCCTGTGCAATTTTTCTCTCGAAACTGGCCTTAGATGATTTTATGAGTGCCCGTAGTTTTTTGCTAATACTGATCAGAGATGCCTTCCCTTTTTGGGATTTTGCTCTATCATGTAGTAGCTTCCTCCTTCTATTGTATAGTTTGTTTATGGCTGGGGTCCACCAGACAGGACATCTGCCTTTGGAGGATTGGGTCTTGGTTTTATTTGGGATTGCATGATCCATGCATTCCTGAAGGTGTTCATAGAATGCGTTTATAAAGGATTCTGCGGTCTGAGCCATATTTTCCACAGGCCCGGGGGCTTTGAAGGATTCCACCTCGGTTTTGAGGAGTGTGAAATTTACTTTAGAGAAGTTTTTCACTGTGGTTTTCAGGGCAAGGGGTGGAGTCGGGATGTGAATATCCAGTGAGATTAGTTTATGGTCTGATCTTACCAGTGAGGGATACACTTCTGGTCTGGAGCATAGAGTCCCCATGTTGGAATTGATCAGGTCCAGTATGTTTTCCCCTCTTGTGGGAGTGGTAACAAGTTGTTCCATAGCATTTGAGTTTATAAATTCTAGGAACCTTTGGGCTAGGGTGTTGGAGCTAGAGTAATGCTCCCAGTCTATGTTTGGGTAGTTGAAGTCGCCCAATATAATGGTGTTTGGAGAGACCTTCATATGTTCCAGTATTCTCAGGAAGGCTGAGTGGGGTTCCTGGGTTTGGGAGGGTAGTCTGTAGCAGGCTATAAACTGGAAGGCAGTTTTACCCACTGTTAGTTGCACATGGATAGCCTCTGATGCTTCATGCTGTGCCACCAACCTGGAGGTGTGGGTATCTTTGATGCATATTGATACTCCCACTCCTTTTGTGGTTCGGTCCAAGTTTTGGGGCCGACAAGCATGGTATGAGGTATAACCTGGTAGTGCTGGGGTGCTCTCGGGAGCCTTGAACCAGGTTTCTGTTACTGCACAGATACCGATGTTCTCCATGCTAAGGAGAGTTTGAAAAGGCATCTTGAGGTTTAGACTTCTGGCGTTGAGTAGCATTACTCTTAGTTTCTTATCCATTGAGATACCTATGGAGGTGGGTTTGTCTTTTGAGCCTTGCCTAAAAAAGGCACTATGGGGGTAGCAAGACCCTTTGCTAATATCCAAAAGCCCAGGGGTGACAGGTGCAAGCCATCCCTAGCGAAGCATCGTGGCTTGTCGAGCATGTCATCCCAGGCTGACAGGCATTGGATCCCCTTTGAATGACACCAATACTTAAGCCAGTTGTTGAAATTGATCATCTTGTCTTCATATTGTGGCATCATTCTTGGTGAGGGTAAGATGCTACTCAAGGTCAGGGTCATACTGGCCTGGGCTACATGCTCAGAGAGCTCCTCTATGTCTCTTTTCATGTAGTCCAGGGAGGTACGTCTCAGGTCATTCACACCAGCATGGACAATGACTGAGTCATATTTGTACTTGCCTTGGAGTGACCTGAGTGCTTGTGTTATGTGGTGTATCCTAGCGCCCAACAGGCAGCTCACCGTGACCTTCTCCTTGTTCAGCCTGGTGAGCTGGACGTCAGTGTGCCTGACAATAGAGTCACCTATTACAAGTGTATCAGGTGTGTTGTTTAGCCTTAAGGGCTGTGACTGTTCGGCACACTGGCTTTGTGAGCTATGTGTTGCACGTGTTTTGTTTTGGGGCAGCGGCTGCTTGGGTGTCTGCTTTGGAGGTCTCTGCTGCTTAGGTAGATTTTTATTTAGAGCCTCTGAATATGTTTTTGTGTGTTTATGTGTTTGGTTTGCTGTCATGGTAGGTCTATGTGAGACTGGAATTGTAGTGAGTGTGGTTTCCTTCTCCTCCTGACTGGTTTTGCCAGTACTGAGTTGAGAGAGCTTAGCCTCCAGTATGGCTATACGGTTGCATCTCTCACATGTGTTGGAATTTGTTGGGAGGAGGAGAGGGTTGTCTGTGTACATGAGGCAGTTGTAACATTGCCTCAAGATTCCCAGATTCACCAGCTGGACCAGAGAGGAGATTGACAACTGACCTTTGGACATGCTAGAATAGTATTGGGAATTCCTTTATAATTGAATAAAAAGGGCCAATGGGGAACGAGGTACTCAAGGGGAGTTTGTGAGGGTGTAGTGTTTTTAATATTTTAGTGCTGACTTATATAATTGCTGTAGTGAGCAAGTGCCAGGTAACTTAAATGCAATGTGTTACAGGTAACTTAAATGCAAAAATGACAAACAGTAACTTTCTTTCAAGTGAAACAAGGAAATAAGTACAGTAACCAATGCAGATATTACTAGGGATCCACAGAAGAGCTGAAAAGCCATGTTTTAGGTGGAATTAGCATTTCAAATATGCAGGCACTATAAGCCTATAAGAAATTCCCAGCTCAGAAGGGCAGAGTCCAGCCTCTCCTCCCACAAGAGTGCAGACCACGAACCTTCTTAATGTAAAATAACTGGCCTGAAGCCCAAGTGCTTAAACCAGAACTAATACACTTTTAGAATAACAGACAATGAGCTCTCAATCAGTAGTTCACAACTTAGAAGGATGTAAGCTACCTGTCCTGCCACCACAGTGCAGGCCACAAACCTTCCTAATGTACAACAACTGGCCTGATGCCCAAGTGCTTAATCCAAAAGACTTAGAATGATAGATACACTTTAATCAAGTTACTACCAAGCAGTAATAAATACAATTGAATACTTAAAAGAATGCTTGGATTAGTGCTCAAGTTATACAAACAAAGCTAGATTCAGCAGGCCTGGATCTAGTCTATGCAACAGCAAACAAGGTGTACCAATTTCAGTAAGAAGCAGTTCAAATATGCAGGCACTATAAGCCTTTAACCAGAAATTCCCAGCTCAGAAGGGCAGAGTCCAGCCTCACCTCCCACAAGAGTGCAGACCATGAACCCTTTTAATGTAAAATAACTGGCCTGAAGCCCAAGTGCTTAAACCAGAATGAATACACTTTTAGAATAACAGACACTGAGCCCTCAATCAGCAGTTCCCAACTTAGAAGGATGTAAGTTACTTGTTCTGCCACTACAGTGCAGACCACAAACCTTCTTAATGTAAAACAACTGGCCTGAAGCCCAATTGCTTAAACCAGAATTAATACACTTGTGGTGGGGTTAACTGCATTGCAGCATGGTGGTCACCACAGGGGCCTATCTGAATAGAATGTAACATCACTGTAGCATACCTCACAACCTGTCATTGCAAGACTTCTGGACAGAGACTATCAAAATGGGGGGAACAAATGACCTTGTGTAGGGACATGTGTGAAACATTACTCTCATACAGTGGATATAAGCAGTGTACATTTCCCTGTTAAGATGCCAGGTGTTTGTGATATATATATATACAAACTGAGACCATAATATGTCAGTCCACACCTTTTTCCAACCTGTAATGTGACCTATGACATGAACAATTCACTTCTAAAACCAATCAATCTGTTGGGCACCACATATGGATTATATAAACCTTACAATAACCTGGATTCATATGTGTGCACACCCTTCAAATAATATTTTATTGCAGCAGTTTGTGATTTACTGACAGCATTCAGTCTGCTTGGATACACACCTGCCATCAAGTAAAGGCACTCTGAGTAACAGTCTGCTGTCCAAGTAGGATATTCATGACATTTGCTCAGTTGCCTGCAACAGCAACAGCCAAGGCTTTCAGATCTCATATTTGAAAGGTATCAGTCAAGAATAGGGTAAAACAACATTACCACAGCATTGTATATACCATGGAACAGAGTGGAGACAGTTGTCAAAATTTGGATTGAATATGGGACAACAGTGCTGTTGAAAAGAACCTGACATCCCTCCAAAAATGACAACAAGATATGTCAAAACCTAGTCAGAGAGGCTGCCAGGAGACATACAGCAACAATGAGGGAGTTGCAAGAATCTCTTGCAAGTACCGGTGTTGTGTACTACATGTGAGACCACTCTCCCATATTCTGCATACGTCTGGCCTATGGGGTAGGGTGAAAAGATAGAAACATTTCCCCACACCAAAAAACATCCAGGGTGGATACAATTTGCAATGCATTACATTAAGTCTCCCAAAGGCATGTGTGAAAATGTGTTATGGTGTAATAAGACTATGGATCGACCTCACAGCCCCAGTACCAAAAGGTATGTGTGGTACACAAGCAACACCTCTCTTACTCTCTTAATCTGAAGATTAACAGCCCCATGGTGAATAATGCTGGTGGCAGTGGCTTGCTGTGGGGATGCTGTTCCAAAGCCAGAACTGGGCCTGTGGTCATGTTGGTGGGAATTCTGAACAGTTCCAGATAACACCCACATCTGGCCCAAATCCATCAGGCGTCTGCAAGAATGTTGAGGATGGGGAGGGGTGTCAGCCTTCAACATGACAAAGACCAGGAGCATACATCCAATGCTACCTAAGAATGGCTCCACCTGAACACACTCATGGTTATGGACTGGCCCAGCCAGAGCCGAGACCTACACCAGATAGAAAAAAAAACAATGTGACCCGATGAGTGCTGTTTACATGAGCTGCCCTTACAATCTGACAGAGTTGGGTGAGCTTTGCATTGAAGAGTTGCCAAATAATGCCAAGTCCAGATGTGCTATGTTGAGAGACACCTTCACAAGAAGAGTAAATGCTGTAAGCCACTTACAAGGTGCTTCCACAAAGTATAATTTTAATGGTGTGCACACTTATGCAACCACCATATTATACATATTGCAGTACTTATATTTTACATGTAACACGTTTGTTTGTTTATCAATTGGATTGCACAGGTCATATGTCACATGAAAGGTGGGTAACATATTTGAATGGATTATTACATTTTCATCTTATATTTTACAAGAACATGGGATGTTAACAGAGTTGTGTACACTTATCATATCCACTGTAAGCTTAGAATGGTGGGGTTGTAACAGGAATTATGTGACCATACATTTACTGCTGGTTTGGAGGTCAGACACTCAAATGAATGTCATTAATCAGTGATGTCACTCCTCAGATCTTCTCAGTTATGTATCATAGAAACACAAGGGTTATGAGAAACAGAGCAAACATATGAGCCAGCCATTTACGCATCCTGTGAGGATCTGTACAGTTGTGAGGTATGGTCTGTAGTATTTTCTACTGTGCTATACAGGTGAACAGCAATGATGTGTACATGGGTGCAGTCTGTGTTGGGGAAAAGCCATCACCTACTAACATTAATCATGTATCTCAGAGCTCTATATTGTTAGTTACATGTAGTAAAACTGGCTGCAATACATGATGTTGAGGGCCATGTGTCATGCATGTCACCATTTGGGTAATGTGTGGACTGCGTAATAGATTTGTGCCACCTCACCTGTAAGTGTGTGTGTGTGTGTGTGTGTGTGTGTGTGTGTGCGTGCGTGTGTGTGTGTGTGTGTGTGTGTGTGTGTGTGTGTGTGTGTATTAATTTGTGCATGTGTGTACCAGCCAACCTCAAAGTGCAGGTATTAATGTACATATGTTGTCTTCCCCTTACAAGTGGCAATGGGGTTCGGAGTCCCTCCCATTTGGAAACTGATGTCATTATCTCTGCAGACTCTGACAATGATGATAGGAATAGTGAGGTACAGGTGGGCTGTCAGGGGCTGATTCTGTGCCATTGCTTGGCATCCAACTCTTGTCCACACCATCCCTGCACACAGTGACAATGCCTACAAATACCCCATCACCCGTAGCCACAGATGATGGACAGATTGCAGGTGGTAGCAGTGAACAGGCTAGTGTGGTGACTATGGTAGGTGTGAGTGTAGACACTGGCCATAGCCAGAGTGCAGGCGAGGTTCCACAAAGAGGGATGGCCAAGGTTGCTCACAGGAGGACCACTGCTTGTCAAGCCGCTGTTGCAAGTGCCATGCAGGAGTCACCAGACACATGTTTTGGGCTGTAGTGGATGCACAGGCACATAGTGAATGCCACATCAGGCAAATACTCAGGGTGGTGGATGCAACTCTTCATGATTTACATGGCGACATACATGACCTTGTTGAGGCCACACATCAAAATACGGAGGTCATGAATAGTCAGTGGGATGAGACCTTGGCAATCCTCGATCGTGGCATGTCTGTGCTAGATCTTGTGGTGGGAGATGAGCATTGGCCACATGGACATAGGTCAGCAACAACAAAAGCTGAGAGTCTATGGTGCCATGCACCTTCACAGTCCTGTAGTGACAGTGACGCCAGCACTACCAAAGAGGGGTTGCTGTCCACATCACACCAGAGCAGGCCATGGGCATGTGGTCTTGTCTGCTCCCATCAGGGGCATGGATCCAGCAGACAGCAGTCACTATCTGGAAGCAGTACTGCATCTGGCCTTAGGCCTGGTGGTGCCAGTGATACCCCTGGCAGGACCAGTTCCCATGTCTGTGGCCAGAGATGGTGAACTGGACACCCTGCCATGTAATCTCCACAGCTGTCCAACATGCTTCTGTGTAGGGCAGCCACATGACATGACTGTGTGCATACATACACACACACATATATCTGTATCACAGGCAGGTCACCTCCAGACACACACAGCACCTCTGGTCAGCCCATCTATTGGATACCCCTCCAAACACACACACATGATGTCAACTGTATGGCCCAGCCTAGGCCACTGGCAAACCACACCAAACCCTGTGCATATGATGATACCTGTGCCACATCCCTGTCATCCATACCATTGATGCAGGAACATGTTAATATGGGTCTGATGCACAGGTTGGCTATAGTACAGTGTAGCTATGTAAGGTGCTGTCTGCTTGCATTTGTTATGTGTACACATACAGGTGTATGTACCTTATCCAGGATGCATTATGTTGTTAGAACCACTAACTGAATGTAGTCTGACATGCTGTATTCTGTTTGTGTTCTAGGTTTCTCTGTGTCTACAGGCTGTGGCGCTGCAGACATTCCCAAGAGGGAGTACAGCAGAGTGAGAATACACCAACCATTTTATAGGCAAGGTACAGCTTTATATGTACAAGTACCATGTGTGTATGCATGCAAAAGTATGTGAGGGACACTGTTGTCAGTGTGACCTTGCATACATACACCTTTGTCACAGCCAAATAGCCTTCAGGCATGTTAGCTCAGTGATGTGTAGTACCACAGGCTCATACATGCAGTACTGTCAGCAGGTCCCTCACAAGTGTAGCCATTACATTAATTACAACAGATTCACCTGTCAATACCTGTTAGCCCTGTCCTTTATTTTCCGTACACTCAACCCTGATGCAGTTGATGAGGGCATGCATGATACTGTGTATGACGGGTTTGTGGTATGTATTCCTGAGTTCACCGGGTGGAACAGGAAGACAAAATGGTATATCCTTTGCATACAAACAGTAAGGATTGACACAGGAGATGTGCACACAGTAATAGAAACACAGTTGGCAATAGATAGATTAGTAAATCTGCATTTCCACCTTGATGTAGTGTACTACTACATACACATGGCATGCCCCACATGGATTATATGCATAGGACATAACACACTACCTCTTACAACATGTAATGTTCTGAATGCCTTCATGGCTGGTGAGATAACCCACCAGAAATAGGATGTGGAGTTATGTATTTCTCCTACAAGACTGGATAGGTGATAGTGTAGCAGATGTTGTATCAGCATGATGTTTCAGTCAGGTATGATGCCTGATGCTGCCATGTGTGTCACTACACTCACTGTGGCTGATTTGGCAACAATATCACATACAGGTGCATTAATAAGGGACACAGACCACATATAGGTTTCAAACATCTGGATATTCCATAGACATCTGTACAGAGGACTGGTATGGCCTGCACAATGGTTTAACATGCTGCATGTGAGGCAGATGCTGTTACCACACTATATAAAGTAATGCCATCGGGAGGTGGTAAACAGGCATGGATGATACAGAAATTAAAATAGTATCAGCCAAACAAAATATGATCTTCATCCAAAGACAGACAAACAGTTGGCAGTATTGAGATTAGAACCCCTACCTATCTAGTTGTTTCTGCTATAGTGTTACACAGTTATCAGATGCACCACGGAGCTTACATAATTTCACGTAGTCCCAATGAACTTCTAAGGTGAATGACATCAGCAGGCCTAGTAAAGTAGAGTGATGGGAAGTTTACAGGGTGGTACATAACTCAAAATGGTATAACCTACACAGTATATGATTCATACACACACACACACACACACACACACACACACACACACACACACACACACACACACACACACACACACTTGCCAGTATTGAGATTAAAACCCCTGCCTATATAGTTATTTGTAGCATAGTGTTACACAGTTATTGCACCACTACACAGCTTACTGGGTTGACAAATGGCCAAAGGTGCTGATAACTGCACAGCTGAGGTAAACTGTTAGAGGTGCCAGAAAGTCTGCCTTCAGTTTTTCCCTTAGATCTTGCTAGTTCTTTCTCTCCTGCACTTCAAATAGCCTAATAGCTTTACACTTCAACAGTTTTTTATCAATTATTCTAGCACACCTGAGTGCAATCAGCAGTAGTCTTTCCTCATGGAATTAGCTCCAGTACTTAGTAGTTATGACCACCCCTCCTACCATGATTAAAGTGCAGTTCTCTTTGCAGTTGCCCATTAACCTGGTGCACTTGGGCATTCTGAGGCACTGTGGCAATTGCCTCATGTTCACAGACAACCCTCTCCTCTAAACTCCCAACACTCAGACTTGTGAGAGATACCCCTATATCACTGAATTGGACGATATTCACTCTCCAGCAAGGACTGGACTAGCTGGTCAAGATGAGAATGGTCAACACCTGCACCACATTACATGGAACACATAACCCTCTAGAACACCTATTATCACAGCTCTGACATACAAACAATAACCACACACCCACCTTCACAGAGGCACTCAATAGACATTTACCCAAACAGCAGAGACCAGCAAGACAGACACTCACTCAACCACCACAACACAGCACAAAAATACAGGACACATATCTCACCTATACAGTGTGCCCCTCAACCGAAGCCCCAAAGGCTTACCACCTTGTCTGATACAGCAATCATAGGTGACTCAATAGTGAGGTACACAGATGTCCCACTCACTAGATTGAACATTGAGGAGGTAACAGTCAGCTGTCTATCAGGTGCTAAAATCCAACACATAACACACCCAGTCAGGTTAATCCACAACAACTGCAAGTATCACTTTTTCATTGGTCATGTGTGTGTGGATGACCTGAGATGCACCTCCATGGACTATATGAAAAGAGACATGGTGGAGATCTCAGATTATGTGGGCCAAGCAGGTATGACAGTAGCCCTGAGCAGTGTACTACTGTCCCCCAGAATGATACCACAGTGCAAACAACAAATGATTGACTTCAACAATTGGCTTAAGTGTATGGTGTCTCTCTCATGGGATCCAGTATCAGTCTGCTTGGGATGACATGACTGACAGACTGCAATGGCTTGTCAGAGAGGGCCTGCATCTTTCATCCTTGAGTTTCCAGGTACTGGCTAAGTGTCTTGCCACCCCTATAGTGCCTTTTTAGGTGGTGTTCCAAATAAAATTACCACCGTAACAGCTATACATATATGCAGTCTGAGGGTCATGCTGCTCAACACTAGACATCTACATCTCGAGATGCAGCCACTCAAAGTACTCCTCAAAATGGAGAACATTGACATTTGTGCTGTAATGGAGACCTGGTTTACAGCAGCAGACAGCATCCCTGCACTGCCAGCCTATAACTCATTCCACACCTGTCAGCCCCAAAACATGGACCATAGCTCCAAAGGGGGTGGGGTCTCCATATTAATAATGGATATGCACACATCCAAAGTAGTATCCCAGCATAATGCATCTGAGATACTTCAGGTACAACTGACACTGGATAATAGTGCAATCCAGGTCATAGCCTGCAATAGGTCCACATCCATGTCCCAAGACTCTCAATCCACATTCCTCAACACCCTGGAATCTATCAGGGTCCAACCCAACACTCTCATACTAGGAGAGTTCAACTACCCCTTCATCAACTGGGAAAGATACTCAAGCACCAATACTGGCTCAATGCTTTCTGGAATTCATCAGTTCCAATGCCCTGGACCAGCTCATTCTGACTCCCAGTAGAGCAAGCAACATCCTTGACCTGTATTGATTACTAACATATGTAACCATTGCTTGACAACAGTAGTCAATCACTACCTGGTCAGATCCAACATAGAGTAATCACCATGGAAATCCACATCTCATCCACAAGCCCCTGCAAAGGTAACCACCTTGAAAAACTTCTCCAATGCTTACTTTGGACTCATAAGAACAGAGGTGGCTAACTTCACAGCACACAAGCAAATGGAAAATACATGCATGACTGCCAAATCATACACAAATGCACTGTACAAACGTATATCAATACATGGAACTAGCCATACCCAACAGAACCATGAGGAGGCACTCTCCTCTAAACACTGGAGGTCAATCTGGTGGTCCCCTACCATTAATAACCTGTACAATAGAGGGAAGAAACTGTTGCAGAAAAAGGTGGAGTCCCAATAGTGGTACAACTCCCTTATTAGCCTCAACAACAACTTGAGATCCCTCATGAAATAATCTACCACCACCTATGATGGCAGAATTGCAGCAGACACTGACAACAATCATAAATCCTTTGATAGTTATATCAAGAACCTCCACGCCAATACCCAGAAGTGCTCTGAGTTACTGCACAATGCTATCTTTTATACTGAGCCAATAGATATTGCCGACATTCTTGACAACACATTCAGTGTCAGCCTTACCCCTCTCTCCCCCACTAGGGAAACAATCAGAATGCCAGGGACACAGAATTACTGCCACCCAGGTTACACCTGCAATGTCCATGGGCAAGAATGCAGCTTCCATGGGACCCCAAATTATACCTGGCTATACCATTCCTCAGTCAGGAATTATGGATGAACCCACCAAACTAGGCATCAACCCCTATATCACTGGGCGACCTGCAAATTGGCTCACAGATAGAACACGCAGTGTGAAAGTAGCGAGCTCCAAGTCAGAATGCCAGCCAGACATGAGTGGAGTCCCACAGGGATCAGTCCTGGGTACTCTCCTGTTCAGCATCTACTTCTCAGGAGTCCAGACCAATACAAAGGAACTTTGGCTGACCAACTTCACAGACAACTGCAATCTGGGAGCCATTATTAACTCCAGAAGTAATGCAGACATCCTACAGAAAGGATTCACTGAGACCACTGACTGGTGTGGAAACCATGACCTGAAGCTTAACACCATAAAATGCATCATCAGCTCCTTTGATAAAATCTCAGTTCCCACTGAGAACCATATTGATGGGAGCCCACTGAACACTGTATGGGTTATAAGAGATCTGGGGACACAGGTTGACAGCAACTTCTCCTTTAACCACCACATTGCCACTGTGGTCAGGAAATCCTTCTATGTGGCACATCTCATTACAAGGGTTTTGCATCCAGGAAGAAAGAGGCCATCATCTCTGTGTACTCTTCTCTCATTAGACCAATCATCAGGTATAATGGCCCATTTGGTATGTACCTCACTAGACACCTACAACAGCTGCAAAGGGCACAGAAGTACCTCACAATGAGGATCTTAGGAATTAAACACATGTCCTACACAGACAGACTCAAAAGACTACAGTTATTATCTGTCTCATATCACCTACTTACTTGCAAAGCCATGTCTGACCCAGCTCTTATACAAATGCTACAGCTAAAGACATCCCAATCTTTCTGAACCATACATTGCATGGACCTTGACCTCATTACCACAATCAACACAACATGCTGGAGGGACAGGTCCATCACCAGGAGACAGCACATGCCCTGGAATAGACTTCCCATACATGTCAAGCAAAGCACCTAGATGACCCTGTTCCAGAGAGATCTTGATGAGTGGATGGGTAATAGAATGTTCACCCCAGGGATCACTCCAATGGCTCTACTTGAAATGGACACTAGGAACTAACGTTGGGTGGCACAATGGCAGGGTAATTCTATGGGCTAGGCTTGTAATGGCTCCAGAGGCATTAGCCAAGTACACACCTATGAACCTATAAGGGGAGTGATATCAGCATGATTGATAAAGTAGTCCAGTGGGTGGGTAACTTATCAAAATACTTCTTCCTACAAACATACATATTTATACACCCACACACATTTGCCAGATATGACAGTAAATCCTCTGCTGATCTAGTTATTTATATTACTGTGTTACACAGTTATTGCACACACTACAGAACTCACTGGACTGACAACTGGCCAAAGGTGCTTATAAGGGGAATGACATCAGCATGACTGATAAGGTATGCCAGTGGGAGGGAAACTTATCAAAATACTTCTTAATACAAACATACACACCCACACACACACTTACCAGTTCTGAGAATAGAACCCCTGCCTATCTAATTATTTGTACTATAGTGTTATGCAATTATCGCACACACTACAGAGCTTATTGTGCTAACAACTGGCCAAAGATGCTGATAAGGGAAATGACATCAGCAAGACTGATAAAGTAGGGCAGTGGGCAGGAGACCTATCAAAATACTTCTTCTTACAAACATACACATACACTCATTTGCCAGACTTTAGATTAGAACCCCTGTCTATCTAGTGATTTGTACTATAGTGTTACATAGTTATCACACATGCTACAGAGCTTACTGTGTTGACAGCTGACCAAAGGTGCTGATAAGGGGAATGACATCAGCATGACTGATAAAGTATGCCAGTGGGTGGGAAACGTATCAACATACTTCTTCCTACAATAATACACACCCATATAAACATTTACCAGATCTGAGAGTAGAACCCCTGCCTATCTAGTTATTTGTACTATAGTGTTATGCAGTTATCGCACACACTACAGAGCTTATTGTGCTAACAACTGGCCAAAGGTGCTGATAAGGGGAATGACATCAGCAAGACAGATAAAGTAGGGCAGTGGGTGGGAGACCTATCAAAATACTTCTTCTTACAAACATACACACTCATTTGCCAGACCTTAGATTAGAACCCCTGTTTAGCTAATGATCTGTACTATTGTGTTACACAGTTATTGCACACACTACAGAGCTTACTGGGTTAACAGCTGGCCAAAGGTGCTGATAAGGGGAATGACATCAGCAGGAGTGATAAAGTAGGGCAGTGAGAGGGAGACTTATCAAAACACTTCATCTTACAAACATGCATATGCACTCATTTGCCAGATCAGAGATTAAAACCCCTGTCTAGCTAGTGATTTGTACTATAGTGTTATGCAGTTATCACACACGCTATGGAGCTTACTGTGTTGACAACTGGCCAAAGGTGCCAATAAGTGGAATGACATCAGCAGGACTGATAAAGTGGGGAACTGGGAAGTGTTGAGGGTGGAAATTGCCTAAACTTTTTCATCTGCAAACAAACACACACACCCTCACTCTCAGAAACACAACTTTCTCTCTCTCACACACACACACACACACACACACACACACACACACACACACACACACACACACACACACACACAGTTGCCAGTACTGAGATTAGAAACCCTACCGATCTAGTTATTTCTACTATAGTGTTACGCAGTTATCGGACATGCTAGAGAGGGATGAGTGGTGTCCAATGGTACTTCTAAGGTGAATGAAAGCAGCAGATCTTGTGAAGTAGGGCAATGTGAAGTGTACTGAGTGGGAAGAGTCTCCTAATACTTGGCCCTATGGAGACACAAACACACAGGCAGGTGATGTGATATTATAAACTCAACCTCAGTAGTGTTACACAATGGGGCTCACTTTTTATACTGACATGTGCAACTGTTTACAACTGATATGCCATTGTCCACAGCAGGACATCACTGTATGCCATTCAGGGTATCCGTGTGTGTGACTCACTCTATCTGTGTCCTCCTGTATTTCTCTCTGTATCACTGTCTGTCTCTCAGTTCCCCACATCTATATGTGTGTATGTGTGACATATGTTGTTATCTGTTGCCCATATATATGTGTGTGTATCTCTTGCAACAGATGCAGATATATCACATATGGGCCACCTACAGTTAGCTGAGGATAATCCTGTCTGAGGTGTGTGTGTGTGGGGGGTGGGGGGACAGTTGAGGTGTACATAGCTGTCTGTATGCATGGACATATATACACAATACAGTGATATATTCCAATGTGGGTTCCAACATGTCCTGTGATTCTCAAGTGTAGGAGCATGCCCAGTGTGACATTATATAGTTAGGGTGTGACTGCATTCCAGAGATTGGTGTGCTCCAGTCCAGGGTTTTGTGTGCTACAGCCATACCTCTCAGGAGTACAAAGTACTTTCCTCAGGGTACGTGTTTTGTTTAGCAGACATTTTCTGATATATCTGTAGTCTGAAACTGCAATGTATTGTGTCATTACCTAGTGCCAGGCATCCTCAGATCATCACAGTGCTTTACCAGAGAAATACTAGTTGTATGATGCATAGACCAATATTATGAGGGCAGCTATGTAAATGCTTGCCCAACAAGGCCATATGTAAAGTGTTGCTACAGCCAGTGTAGTAATGACACACACCTGTATAAGCAGTCCAGCAACCTGGTGATATACTGGCTGGGGATCTCCTGCTTGTGTGGTATCTTTCTAACCTGAGATGTCATATCCTGGTGTGTGCATACCTCTGACCTGTAATTTTTTTGGCAGGTTGCTCAGGTGCTTGGCTAGAGGTTTCATCCTTTCTATGTAAACTTGTATTTTTATGGCAAGTTAGTTACATGTAATTGAAGTATGATAAAACAGACATTACTGCTTCAGAGTACATAACCTTTAGACAATTCCCACTACTGCAAACTCATCACCTGACCAACTTTCTCAGTATGTAAGAGAGATTTTTACAACACATGCCTATCATTGTGCCATTGTTCCAATTTTATTTCTGCCCTTGTCCAGACATCTTGCTATCAGAGGTTGGGAGTTATGGGTGTGGGTACATAGTGCATTCAACTGTGCAGGCATGTCCATTATTTGTAAAAGCAAACATAAGAAAAAGGATTATTGGGAATGACCACTGGCAACAGTAAAACAAAGCACTTATACTCACAAAAGTCTTGGCACCTCTGTTACAAATCCTTCAAGATGTCACTAATATGTGCAGTATATTCCACATAGCACTGTGACTTCCAGGTAGGTCAATGGCAGAGCAGTGGGTGCCACTGATAAGCATAGCAGTTGCCACTGCAGTTATCTGCAGAAGGTCCTGTCAAAGACAGCATTGTACCTAGGGCAGTACAAGACGACTGCCAGGAGAATGTGCTGGCCAGATCTAGACAGTATTAACCATACATACACAAAGCTCATTGGCATATTGTGGACAGGCAACATGTTTTCATGTGTATTGGTACAGCCCTGCTAATGTGTGCTATGCTGCTATTTCCATGCAAACATATATGTTACTGCATTTGTGTGGGTATTTGGGGGGGCACACCTGTCAACTGTACACATTTGCACAGACTGTGCTGATATTTGCTTTACATTTTGGTTCTGTTTACCATACTATTGTGCCCTGTCTTGGGGACTGGAAGCATATCAGTAAAGAGCCCACATCAGATTGTTCTGGCATACATTTGAGTTTCAGACTTCTTACCCTTCATAGCCTTACATAACTGCGGGTCCTGCTGTGCTATCATTGTCTGAGTCTGCAGGGGGTTAATTAAATATTGCCACCATTTGTGTGCCTTTATCAGATATTTCTCTGTGTTTTTTACAGCTGACTTGCTGGGAGGTTATGGGACCCCCACCCTGACATCCATGCTTGTGGCTTATGATACCCACTTAGTTGTCCCCACACACACATATACTGCAGTGAGACTTTCCACCTTGGGTACTACTGCATAGTGTGTGGAGACCAGTTCTGGCCAAACGTTTCCTGGTGTCCCACATGGCTGTCAGTTGTGTGCTGCTATCCCAGTAGGCCACCCCATTCCCTTGCATGCATGCTGCATTACCATAGATATGCTAGCAGAACATACTATTCCATTCATTTATTGTTAAGAAGACTGACTTACCTTGTGCTTGTGGCAGTTGTGAGGACGGTGCTTGAGGGGCACTATGCTCACAGTACACTGCCTATACATGGTAAGTTACAGCTAATGTGATATGTCTGTCATCCACTTAACTGTGTGTGTGAGTCAGAGAGAGGTGTCAGTCCCTGAGGTCCCTACAGTGTCAGTGTGTGTGCTATCTGTTGCCTCTTTGCCAAGGCATGAGCATACTGAGCACACCTTCATCTGCCTATGGGAGCAGGCTCAGGGGCCTCCTCCTGTGAGTCCCTCTGGCCTGTGGGGACATTGGTAATGGTGGTGGGCTGTTTGGCCCTTCCCCATGCTGTTCCTGCTGCAGCTGTTTCCACAGGATCATATTGTGCAGCATGGCACATACTATGAACATGTGTGGACATGTGGCTGGAAAGTACTGCAAGGGTCCACCAGATATGTCAAGGCAGTGGAACCATGACTTGAGCATCCCAAACACACAGTCTATAATGATCCTGGTTTGTGCATGTGCCTCATTATTGTGTTCATGTGTGGGTGTGTGTGCATTTCTGATGGATGTCATCATCCATGGCTCCAGTGCATAGCCAGTATCCCCCACCAGATGGCTTTATGGGATGCACCCACTGGCAAATGTCTGGTACAGATGTGACAAATGCCAGATGTGGGAGTCGTGATAGCTTCCAGGGCTGCCAGCATAGACATTCATGATAATGCCCTGGGTATTGCACATGACCTGGCAGTTGATGGTGGGGAATCCCTTGTAGTTTATATAGACCCTTCCCTGTTCACCAGGTGGTGCTTTGATGTAGATGTGTGTGCATTCTATGGCACCCATTACCTCTGGGTATTCTACTACACTGTAGAAGAGCTGCATATTGCTGGTCCTCTCCTCACAGGTGTTGGGGTAGTAAATGTACTCACCGGCATGTGGTAGCATGGCATCCAAGAACTGGTGGATTACACTGGATGCAGATGCCTGTGAGACCCCCATGATGTCCCCAGCAGGTTTTTGAAAAGTACCTGTAGCTGGAATTCTTTAGGCTACACATACCTTGGTACCCACTGGGATGGGTTCCCCTCTGTTGGTGCTAACTCTGAATTGAGACCAGCAAAGCTTGGTGATTTACTGAAGTATGTATCTGTCCACCCTGTAGCACTCTACTATCTCCATATCATGTAGCCCCTGGTAAGTTACCCTGGGTTTGAACACTCTTCTCCTCCTCTTTGGTCTGTGGCGGTTTTCAGAATTATCATCCTCTCCACCATCAGCCTCTAGCACATACTGATGAGTCAAAGCAATGGCAGCCCCTAACAGTTTTTGAGTTAAAATTCCCCCTCATGTATATGCCAATGGTGCAGAGTGTGTGGGGAAAAAACAGACTGTAAGTTGTTTCCATACATTATACTGTTGTGCTGCAGATGCTGCCTATATGATTGGATGACAATGATACATTCCAGCTGCCACCTGTATTACTCATGGCTTCGATTTGGTCACTGTGTGTGTTGGAGGCATTAGTGGTAATTTGTGCATGATTGCCTTTATTCTGCTGTTGCCTTTTTTTAATTATTTTTTACTTACATCTCCTCCCATTTTCAGCTATGCAACCACCTGCCAGCTGAATTATTGTGTGCTTTGCATGGCCCATTGTGAGTTGCAAGAGTCCCATATTAGTGATTTCTACTTCATTTCTCCTTTATTGTGCTGTTGCCCTTTATTTCCTTATTTCCTTTCTTTTTTTTGCATTTCCTCCCATTGTCAGCTATGCAACCACATGCAAGCTGTATTACTGAGTGCTTTCAATGGCCCATTGTGAGTTGCAGAATCCCATATTGCTGATTTGTACTGCATTTCCCTTGTTATGCTATTTCCTTTTTTTCTGATATCATTCCTGTTTAAGCCCTAGGGTGTGCTGCACAGACCCATTTAGCTCATGTAAACAGCAAGACATGAACCTACACACTCCTCAGTTCATGGAACTTAGCTAAGCACAAACCCAGGCAACAGGGTTCCAATGTGCTTACAGTAAGCATGACACCCCCCCCCCTTTTATGTTAGTTGCTCCTCCTGCCTACACAATGGTGTTAGAGTACCTACATGGTTAGGTGCAGTGTGACACTTAGAAGAATTTTGTGATTCAGTATAAGTCCCCTCATTAACATACCCCACTGCCTTAATCTGTAGTTACTGCATTACACAAGAGCCTTTGCCCTTAGCAATCACTGTTCCCTGCCATTGTTTTGATTCTGTTTGCCATATAGTATAATGGAAAAATGAAGGTTTCCCTTAAAATTGACTTTTCACTATTTTTCCCCACAATCCCATTTACGTGGTGCTGCCCTATGTTTCAATGGCCAAGATCAGCCACAATAAAATAAACATTTATTTTTATTAAAATTATGAGGTTTTCCATGCCATTGGCCATATATTTGGCCATTGGCATGCCTACAGATTAGGGTACATGCTTTTATTGCAGCTGTCATGGCTTCGTTTTCATTTGTGCAAAAATGTATTTGGGTAGTAGCTAAATACATTTCTGCACCTTACATTGTTCCTGCATGGTTACCTGCCTGATTCCTGGATCCTCATTTGCATGGTTTTCACCAGCAAATGAGATAATTAGCATCCTGCATGTGTTTCCTTGCAAGAACAGTGTTGGCTGGCTCATGCATGTCAAAATGGCATGTTCCTGGATCGCTCAGCAGCCATATTCCATGCAGGAGTGGCTACACTTCTCCTGCATGGAGAAATAATGTTTGTGAATCTCATGGCAAATGTATGAGTTAAAGCATGTATGTATTTTTTCAGACAGTTATTTAACAGTACTAGTTTTCAGTTTCATTTAAAGCAAGTATGTATGTTTCAGAGAGTTAAATAACAGTACTAGTTTCAGTTTATGTTTTTATCTATGTTCAGGCAATACTGACAAAAAGACATTAATAGTTTAGTCTCCAGAATATAACAATAACATATTTCAGTTAATCTGTGTTCAGGTAACTCTGTCAAAATGTTCTCATGTTTTCAGACAATTGTATAACAGTACTAGTTTTCAGTCTATGTTCAGACAATACTGACAGAAAAAGGTACTAATAGTTTGGTTTTCAGAATATAACCATAATATGTACCAGTTTTCGGTTATGCTTTTATCTCTGTTCAGTTAACACTGTCAAAAGATATTCTTTTAGTATTAGTTTAGTTAGTTTCCAGAATATACACATCTATTTAAATGTTCAGTATAAATATGTATCACGCTAATGTAAATTTCAGTCCAGATTCAGAATATGACATTCTTACTCAGTTATATGTTTAGTATAGTACATTTCATTCAAATTTCAGAATTTAAAAATAATATTCAGTTACTTCACATTATTCATTAGTTTTTTGGGTAAAGTAACTGAATTACATTATTCAGTCACTAGTTAAGGGTAAAGTGACAGACTTATTTGTAACAGGCTTATTACATCATACATTTCTACTACATCATCCTTCACATTATTCAGTCATTAGTTAAGGGTAGTGACAGAATTATTTAATAAAGGCTTATTAAGATAAGTTATCTAAATAATAGGTAGTAATAGTTATTCAGTATATGCAAGGCATAACATGGCATGCTTAATTTGTTTAATTTACAGAATGCAGTACACTTTACATAATTATTGTACACAAGTCAGAAAGTTAAAAAAGACACTAACAGAAAATGCAAAGGTATAGACCTGAAATACAAAGAGCATAAGTTTTAGTAAACTATTAAGATAAGTTATCTAAATAATAGGCAGTAATAGTTATTCAATATATTCAAGGCATAATAAGGCAGACTTACCCCTGGATTCAGCAAGCTCTGCACGGCGTGCAGGAATAGTGCAGGAGCTGTTGGAGGCAATATGGCTGCCATGCAATCCAGGAATAAGCTCCAGGGAGTGCACAAGCACTCCTGCACTATTCCTGCATGGGCACAGCTCCTGTATGCAAATTACCCCATTTGCAGAACAGGTGTCCCATGCAAGTGTGTCCCTAGATGTAAGCAGAAGCCTGCCAGCATCCACACCACTGGATCAATAATGACAGAATTTATTGGCATGAACACCTTGCACACCTACCCTGTCACCTCAGGGGAATATAGTGTATTGCAGTCTAGGACTGTAGGAGTGACAGAATGCAACGGCCTGCTACAGCTGGCCTGCATCACTACCAAATGGCCTACAGTCCCCTGCCAAAGGCCTGTGTCTCACCCGTACTGCCAATGTATGTTATGTCATGGACTCCCAAATAACAACATAACACAGTCCACAGAACCCAAATGCAAGGCCACGTGGACAAATCACAGTAACATGTCCACCATGTCCTACTGCATCAACTGTGGGCCAACACCAAATTACTGCTGCAATTAGGTGATAACTATAGGGAACATATCAGATAATGTCTGCATAATGTATGGAAGAGGATAGAAAAATAAAGGGGGGGGGAGCATGGGCGGCATTGAGTGTGTGAAGTCCGAAACTCAGCCGTGTGCACATACTATCCCTGATGGCAAACACCAGAATGGGTGGCTACAAACCTGCTCATAAACCACAATCTGAAGGGGTAATGTCCATAATTATGACCCCTGCCTCTGGGTAACCTGTGTAAATCCGTACAGCTGTGAGGTATGGCCACAGCAGGATATGGCCATACTGTCACGTCGATGGATGTACAAGCATGGGATCCTCTGACACCACTGTACCAAGGTGGTGAACCATTTACACAAGACCCAGCAGCAAGTGTCTGCAGCTTCCCCTCCAGAATGGCATGATTGTGCAAGAATATGTAGGCTGCTGACCACAATACTGGACACAGCTGCATTCACCCTGTGTTCTCCAGGACATCACTGCAAGCAAATATGTATACCTGACAGTACTTGGCATAAAACATCACAGTGTATAACAGTACATATGTCTGAATATCTCTGCTAACAACAGAACCATGTAGCAGAAGCAGCACAGACACAATTACCTGCAGTAACCCACTATCCTTTGTCCACTTTGACCCCATATTGTCAACTGATCTACAGATATCCTGCAGAAACAGTTTGCTAGCTGCAGGTGTAGAACACAAAAGTCAGCACTGGAGTACAATCTACCTGGAAAGGATTCACGCATTCAATACAGAAGGTGAAACTGGGCATGCTCCCACACTAAGAGAAATGAAGGCCATGTCAGACAACAAAATACTGAAAGTTCATACTGGGCATGCTCAAACACTTACAGAAATGAAGCCCATGTCTGGCAACAACAGTAGACAATACATATCTGGCAGTCACAGATGTTAGTGCATACACTCCTCAGTACACACCAGTCATGCTTTGCACACACATTGGATAGGAATACACACATATATTCAAGGACAACACATTATAATAGGCCAAAAATACACATACATAGATGTGTGGAAGAGATTGACAGTGACAAAAAGCCTCCCATCATGAGGGTTGTCCACTCAGCACACATCCAATTGGCTAAAACTACATGATGTGCAAATGCCAATTACTGTAAACATTTGCCTCTGGTACCCTCAGCACTATAGTGCCTGTAGTGCTTGTGCTAACTGTGTAACATATGACTGTACAAGTCAGTAGTCATCTAGCAGTTGTATACATGTACCTATGTGTGCCTGAGTGTTGTGAGTCTGCCTCTAGATGAATGGGTTATGACCCATGCACACACACTACACTCCCCATTGCCCTACTATGGCAAGCCTGCTGATGTCTTCACCTTGAAATACACCTTTGGGGAAGTAGTAGCTCAGTAATCCCTGTGGTGTGTCATATAACTGTAATGCTATAGTGTGATGTCCTAGTTAGGTAGGAGTTCTTATCCCAGACTTGGCAAGTGTGTATGTTTGTCTGTGTACAGATCAATGCTTTTTAGGCCAGTCACACTCACTACAATTTCAAACGCCCTACTTTGTCAGGGCTGCTGATGTCATTCACTTTGAAATACACCTTTGGGGAAAGAGTAGCCCAGTAATCAATGTGGTGCATCCTATAACTGCATAATGCTTTATTGTGATAAACTAGTTAGGTAGGAGTTCTAATCTCAGACATGGCAAGTGTGTGTGTGTGTTTGTTTGTCTGTGCAGGGAGCAATGCTTTTGAGGCCATTCACAGTCACTACAACCTCCATTGCCCTTCTTTGGCAAGCCTGCTGATGTCATTCACTTTGAAGTACACCTTTGGGGAAAGAGTAACCCCGTAATCTCTGTGATGTGTCCTATAACTGTGTAATAGTGTAGTGTGATATACCTAGTTAGGTAGGAGTTCTGTTCCCAGACATGGCAACTGTGAAAACTCTGTGTGTGTATAGGGATCAATGTTTTTTGGCCATTCACAGTCACTACGCACACCTGAAAATGGAGAACATTGATAACTGCAGTAACAGAGACCTGATCCAAGCCTCCAGAGAGCATCACTGCAATACCAGGTACAGCTCTCACCACACCTGTTGGCCACCAAACCAGGACCAAAACAATAAAGGTGGAGGAGTGTCCATATTCACCAAGGATATTCACACCACCAGGCTACTTGTCCAACAGAATGTGTCTGAAATACCCCCAGTGCAACTAACAGTAGGTTAGACTGCATTCCAAATTGTATATCTTGCTACAGATCCCCCACCATGCCCCATGATACCCACTTCAGCTTTTGAAACATACTGTGAAATGTTATGATACAAGCAAACACCCTAATACCGGGTGACTTACACTACCCTGCCATTAACTGGGAAAACTACTTGTGTACCAGCACATGTGCCCAATGGTTCTTGGAAGTCATAATTCCCAATACCCTGGATCAAGTAACTCATAGTCTCACCAGGGGCTCAAATATCTTAGACATGGTCATTATCAACATGGGAAATCAATGCTCCACACCTATGGTCACCTCATCAGTGGTCAGGTCTGCCCATGAGCTAATCACCCTTAATATCAACATCTCTCCTCCACACCCCAGTAAGGAAACCTCTGTAACACACATCTCCAAAGCCAATGTCATGCTACACATGTCAGACGTGACTAACATCATGACACCCATGCAGATGGGAGCTGAAAGGACAACTGCTGAATCATACATGAAGGCACTGTACAAGCACATCCACTCGTGCATAAATTTTACCATCCAATATTGAACCAAGACCAAGAAAAAGAAGCCAATGTGATGGCACCCTGCCATAAACATACTGTACAAAAAAGTAGGAAACTGTTGCAGAAATTGGGGAATTTCCAGGAAGCAAAATACTCCCTTATCAGCTGCAATAAGAGGCAGAGATACCTCATAACATCCACCAAAACTAGTTACGAACATAATATAGCCAAAGATGCCAAAGACAACTGCAGGCCGTTCCATAGCTATGTGAGGAATCTAAATGGCAATGGTCAGTACTGCTGTGAGCTACAACAGGATGGTATTAAATATACTGCTCCCAGGAATATTGCCAATATCCTGGTGGATTGATTCAGTGCCAACTGCACCCCCTCCCAACCCACAAAGGGCCCATCTCAACACAGATAGATTGCCATATTCCAGTAATAATGGCCACATAGGTAAAAACCACAGTCTACAGAACTATGACAACAGCAGCCATGGGACCAGGCAACATCCTGGGCTGTGTACTACATGAGCTACAAACTAAACTGGCACCTCGCCTACGTGTCATGTCTAATCATGGCCCCACCTCAGGCTTCATGCCCACTGTGTGACTCACAACTGCAGTTATCCCAGTCCACAAGGGGGGATCCACCTTGGATCCTGGGAACTACAGCCCCAGCAGTATGATGTGCCTGATCTGCAAGGCCATGGACTGTATTATCATGGAAGTTAAAACAAAGGCATTGGCAACCTGCAAACACTGGACCCTAACCAGGCTGGGTTTGTGAAGGTCCGATCATGTCACCTCAACCTGAATGACAACTGTGAATCTATCTCCAGAGCTCTGGACGAGGGTAAGGTCATTCACACAGCCTATCCGGATCTTGCCAAGCCCTTCAACACCATCCCCCAGTCTGGAATAATAGATAATTGTATCAAGCTGGCCATTAATCCCAGTGTCACCTGATGGGCTGCCAACTGCTCTACTGACAGAACCCATACTGTAAATGTAGGTGACACCAACCCGAACCCCAGAGAAGTGACAGTTGGGGTACCTTAGGGTTCAGTCCTGGTACTGCCCTTGTTTGGCATATACTGCTCTGAAGTACAGTCCAACAGTAAGGGACATCGGCAAACAAAGGTCACAGATGACTACACACTGGGAGCCAATATTGAATCCACACATGATGTGGATATTCTACAGAAGGGCCATACAGAAAGACATGTTTGGTGCCTGAGCCATGACTTCAAGATCAATGCCAAGAAATATATAGTTATCCCCATTGGGAAGGGACATGTACCTGTGAAGTACCACATAAGTGGCAGCACACTAAACATCTAAAGTGTGATAACAGACTTAGGGACACAGGTGGACAGTGGTTTCACATTTTATAACCACATCGCCACAACAGTCAGGAAACCCACCTATGTGGCACACCTAGGTTCATAGGTTCATAGGTTGGTACTAGGCTATCAGCCCTAGGGCCTATACAAGCCTAGCCTTGACAATTCCCTGGCTATTTCTTCCCACACTATTTACTTCCCTGGACCCCTGTTATTTAGTACTAGGCTAACTGCCCTTGTAAGCCATTTTAAGCCTAACCAATTATTCCTTGTGAGACTCAAACCCTGTACCTTGTGTTTGTAAGGCAAATACCTTAACCATTAGGCCACAGTCCCACTAAGGGCTTTACATCCAGGAAAAGGAGGCCATTGTCCCACTATAGTCATCTCTCAGTAGACCCATTACAGACTACAATGGCCCATTACATATGTATCTCACAAGACATCTCTCGGTAGACCCAGTACAGACTACAATGGCCCGTTACATATGTACCTCACAAGACATCTGCAGCAAATAGAGAGGCTGCAGACATACCTCACGAAATGACCATAGGCCTAAACCAGATGCCCTATGCTGACCGTCTGAAAGTCATCCGGCTATACTCTGTCACTTATTGTGTTCTCAGAGGCAATCTCTGCTTAACATACCATGCCATGTCAAACCCACAGCTGTTGGACATGCTACACCTAGAGAATTCTAAACCCTCACAGCCACATGTTCCAGGGATCCAAATCCTGTCATCACAATGAAAAATACATCCATGAAGGATGTATTCCTGACCCAGAGACTCCCCAGACTCTGGAACAGACTGTCCATACATGTCAAGCAGAATGCCTCTTTGGCCTTCTTCAAAAAGAACCTGAATGATTGGCTGGGAGATAGGAAATTTACCCCGGGGATCATGTCAGCTGCCCTGCTAGACAGGGTGTGCAGGGAAGTAAATATTGTGGGAAGTCATAGCCAGGGAATTGTCATGTCTAGGCATGTATAGGCCCTAGGGCCGATAGCCTAGTATTGACTTATGACCCTATGAACCTATGAACTACACTTTCCATTGCCCAACCATGGCAAGGTTGCTGATGTCATTCACTTTGAAATACACTTTTGGGGAAGGAGTGGCCCAGTAATCTCCATGGTGTGTTGTATAACTGTGTAGTGCTGTAGTGTGATATACTAGTTAGGTAGCAGTTCTATTCCCAGCCATGGCAAGTGTGGATGTTTGTTTGTTTGTCTGTGTAGGGAGCAGCATTGCCCCCACAAGGGGCGGGCTGACAGGGCAGTAGCCTGGGGGCCCATTGTGATCGGTCAAAAGACAAAACTATTTAAAACTTCTTTTTGAAATTTCTCGACCATGGAAAATGTATACTTTAATTCATACAACAATTGAATCTTGAATTTCAAAAAGGGCCCATATCAATATTTTTTCAGTTGTGGAGATGGGCCCTTTTCAAAATTCACGATTCAATTATAATTATTATCAATGCGGCAGAGCGGGTGGCATGAGCCAGTTGGTTGCTCAGGGATATTTCTAGCCTGCATTGGTATCGTATGAGCATGTGATATATTTTTACTCTTTGCATCATATGGCCACATGTTTTACACAAAAAAAACTACTTGGTTGAAACGTATCTAATGTTTATGTTCATGTTGTCTACTTTGTGTGTTCTATACAAAAAAGATTCAATTTTAACTGGAATCATGCTGATTTGTAAACAGACCTCTCAACCGTATCGAATCTATTGGTTTTTACCAGTTTTGTGGATTGAGGAGAAGGAGAGGTGTGTCCCTCTTGCTCACCTACCTCTATAACAGCTGTCCTTGTTATAGCACTGATATCACCACCAGGGCTTGTGAACTGTTGTGTCTCCTGCATACTCACATCTCACTCCCTCCAGAAGAGGCAAGGCTAATTCCACCTGGCCAGCTCCAGCAGGTGCTCAAGTCACTAATCAAACTCAGTTTGCCAGAGTCACAGGCAGATATTTATTCCACGATGTGAGGATCGCTGGGCAAATTTTGCAAAACTCAATATACATTAATGGCTTCAGTTTTATTAATAACAGTGTGCTGTTCTGCAGACAGAAACATATAATTGGGTTACAGTGTTTATTAACTGATGAATTAAACTGGTAAACTCATTAAACCAGCATTAATGTGGTCTGCTGATGAGCTGATAGTGTTACCAGAGGTTACCAAATATCTTACTATAGCAGTTATCTTAGTGCAACCTTTTTCTCTTTATACTAACTGTTTTTCCCAGGTTTCTGCATTACTTAATGCATTTATACTGATTCATACATTGCTTGTATGTTCTGAAATATGTTATGCTTCACTGAATGCTAGATCACAGTGTCTCTGTATGGCTTTTCTCAAATGCAGTCACCTGTTTTATATTCTCTGATATTGCTAGATGTTTTGTGAAGTAGGTTCACACAGCACATCTACAGATGCCTCATTACTGGTATCAGAGTACAGAATCTAATGTCACAGTTCCTTTAAATCAGATATGATAAAATAATGCTGTATACCTCAGTCTTCCTAACACATTAATTCTTAGAAACATATTAATACAATGACAATAAGTACAGGGAATGATAAAGTCTAGCTATAAGACTTTGCATACCATCCATGTATCTCTAAAAGCTTAAAAATACATTCAAATTCTCTGTGATCTTATAGTATAATGATTATGTTTCCAACAGTTTTCTCATTTCACAGCACATAACATAACATGGCACACAAAACAGACTACAAATAAAAAATAATTCAAGCGAGATTAAGGTCCAAATAATAGGGTGTCACGATTCCCAAGTGGCACCCCTTAATTTCTGAATTTCCTGGCTTTTTTTAATTTTTTTTTTCCTGGCCTTTTTTCAAACTGACATAATCTTGCAGAGGCGTGCACAGTGATATCGGCTTCAGGAGCAGCCTGCCAGCCTATCGGAATTTGGCTCAGGGCTGATCTGGGCTGAGTTTACTTTGCAAGCCTGCAACAGAGTAGAGAGTGAGACAGGGTCTAAAGAGAGAGGGACGGGACAGATGAGTCAGAAGCCTGAGCACTGAGCAGCTGATAGTGTTGCAAAGCACATTATTGGATTTAACAGGTAAGAAAAAATGTACACACCTCAATGTAGTCAGTACTAGAGAGTATCATTTATTTCATAATAGGAATAAATCAGTGAATTGTGCCTCCACTGAAATTAGACACTTGTTTGTATTTATGTTGATGAAGCAATATGACTTTTTTATCTTTGTCTGGCTCTGTACTGTTTTATTCTAATGGCCAGTAGGATATGTATATATATATATATATATATATATATATATATATATATATATATATATATATATATTTATGATAAAATATGTTATATTCGCGTTGGAAGTTTGATTTAACTGAGCTGCATTTTCATGTTATTCTTTTTTTGAAAGTTTACTAGTTATTTTTGTGTCAAAACAAATAACTTTTTTTAACCCGAGTACCTGACTGTTAAAAGTATATGAATAACAGCTACTTTGGCTAATGACTATTACAAGCTTATGTCAGGATAATGGATTACTTATTTTGAAGGTATGTGTTGCAGAACCCATGAATTTTCTTTTGTAACTGTTAGTGTGAAATAATGAATAGCCATACCATGCTTTGAGTTTCTGGTCTTTGGATGTGTAGATTCTTATGCAAGATATGGCTGTATGTGGCTGCGCACTGGTCGGGTTATGGCAGCAGCTATTTTATTTAAGCATTAGTGTGCGCGCATGTATGTGTGTGTGTGTGTATGTGTGAAGCTGAAGCTTTCTAATTCAAATGTTACACTCGGTAAGCAGAGTGGTTATGACAACAGCATACCTCTTAACCTCTTAGAATAAGAAATATGGACAAAGCCATAAATAATGGGGAGGGAGGCAAAGGCCCAAAGATAGGGACAATTTTTGAATATTGTACTTACAAACTTAGAAAGTAGATAGAGCAACAAGATGTGCTTTAATGTTAATTTTCTGAAGGATATGAAGTCTTAAACTCAAATGTCTGACATTATTTTCTGACATAAATCTTCAGTGATTTGCCAATGATTTGCTATAAAACCACAATTTTATGAAAAATGGACCAAAATATGAGGCAGAAATCTGGATATTCTGCAAAAATCTGTACAGTTGAGAGGTATGCGAGCAGCTATATTATTTAAGCATGCAACTCACACGGTGTGTGTGGTTCATTATTGGCAGCAGCTCCACAGCTTTCTAATTCAAATGTTACACTCAGTAAGAAAAGTGTTTATGGCAGCAGCTATTTTATTTAAGCATTAGTGTCTAGGTTTCAATGAATGTGAGTTTCAAGGGTAGAGAAGTTTTAATGCTAAGTCTGTTTTCATTCTGAGACTGTATTGCTTTGTTTAGCAGATGTCTATTAGTGTTTATACTGTAAAATGTAAAATAAGTTTTAAATGAAATCCAAATAATCATTGTAGAAGTAAAACAGTATGCACATTCCAGTGTTTATGGGTTCATAGGTTCATAGGTAAGTACTAGGCTATTTGCCCAAGGATATCAGTAAGCCTAGCCAGAATGTGTTTGCTTTCGCTACCCCCTTAGATTAGTTCCCTGTACCACTGTCCAGCAGAGCCACTGCAGTGATCCCCGGGGTAAATTTTCTGTTTCCCATCCACTCGTCAAGGTTTCTCTTGAAGAGTGTTAGTGAGGGGCTCTGCCTACTGTAGATTGGAATCCTGTTCCAAAGCATGGGGAGTCTCTGGGACAGGAAACTATCCCCCCAGCAAGTCCTATGTATCATTGTGGTGAGGTTTAGATCCCTAGAGCATGTGGCTCTCAGGGATTTGTTTTTTTTTAGGTGGAGCATGTCCATCAATTCTGGGTTGGACATGGCCTTGTATGTCAGGCAGAGATCACCTCTGAGTAAGTGGTATGCAACCAAGTACAGCTGGAGTTTCTTCAGTCGGGCTGCATAGGGCATCTGTTTTAGGCCAGTTATCCTCTTGGTGAGGTACTTCTGTGGTCTTTCCAGCTGTTGCAGGTGTCTTGTAAGGTACATCCCAAATGGGGCATTGTACTCTATGATGGGTCTGATGAGTGATGAGTGGAGGGGCACAATAACCTCTTTTGTTCTAGATGCAAACACTTTTGTGATTAGGTGGGCCACACAGAAGTATTTTTTTTAACCACCTTGGCAATATGATTATCAAAGGAGAGATTACTATCTACTTGGGTCCCCAGATCCCTTATTACATTTTCTGTATTTAGGGGACTACCACGTATGTGGTAGTTCATGGGTACTTTGCTTTTTCCAAAGGGGATGACTATGCACTTTTTGGCATTTAACTTGAGGCCATGATTTTGACACCAGGAATCCATCTCAGAGAGACCCTTCTGGAGGATGTCTGTATCAGCCGGAGAGTCAATTATGGCCCCCAGTTTGCAGTTGTCTGCAAACTTGGTCAGCCATAGTCCTTCTGTGCTTGCCTGTACCTCTGAGAAGTATATACCGAACAGGAGAGGTCCCAAGACTGAGCCCTGGGGGCATCACTTGTAATCATTTTAGAGTTGGACCTAGAACCTGCAACTCTCACTGTGTGAGTTCTATCCTTGAGCCAATTGGCAACCCATCTCATGATGTAGGGGTTTATGTTCAGGCTGGTGAGCTTGTCTATAATACCAGAATGAGGAATGGTCTCAAAAGCCTTTGTGAGGTCTAGGTAGACTGTGTGGACCTCCTTTCCCTCATCTAAAGCCTTGGTAACTGTCTCAAAGAAGTCCATGAGGTTTAGGAGGCATGATCTGCCTTTAACAAAGCCAAACTGGGTAGGGTCCAATGTTTGGAGGTTCCCAATGTCTCTGTTAATGAGTTCCATGATGATGCGCTCCATAGCCTTGCAGACCAGGCTAGTCATGTTTATAGGGTGATAGTTCCCAGGGTCCATTGTGGCTCCATCTTTGTGGAATGGAATAACTGTTAATGTGTGGCACTCAATGAGTACATATCCTGTAGAGAGGCTGAGTTTGAACAGTGTGTTTAGGTGAGGGGTTATTTCAATTTGGAGTTTGTGTAAGACACAGCCTGGGACACCATCTGGTCCCACTGAAGCTGTGTTTTTGGCTTTGGATAGGGCTGTTTTAACCTGTGTGTCAGTGATTGCCAGGGCTCTACATTCTTCTTGTATGGTTATGAGCCCTTTAGGGGGTGAGAGGGGGTGAAGTTTCAACTAAACCTGTCTGCCAGAATGTTGGCAATATCAGTCGGTTCAGTGCATTTTGTGCCATTCTGCACTAACTCAGAGCAGATCTGAGAGTTTCCATTTAGGTTCTTGACATAGCTAAAGAATGCTTTGTGGTTATCTTTGGAGTCCTTGGCAATTTTTCTTTCGAAGCTAGCCTTGGATGATTTTATGAGGGATCATAGTTTCTTGTTGATACTGATCAAGGATGTCTTTCCTTCTTGGGATTTTACTCTTTGCTCTACTAGTTTCCTCCTTCTATTGTATAGCTTGTTTATGACAGGGGTCCAATAGACTGGTTTTCTTTTCTTGGAGGAGTGATTCTTGGTTTTGCTTGGGATAGCACGATCCATGCATTCTTGCAGGTGCTCATAGAGTGCCTTTGTAAGGGATTCAGCAGCTTGGACAGCATTGTCCTTTAGCATGGGGGCTGTGAACCTTTCCACTTCAGTCTTAAGTAACGTGAAGTTTGCTTTTGAAAAGTTTTTTACAGTGGTTTCCTTGATTGGGGGTGGGGGCTGAATGTGGATATCCAGAGTGATTAGTCTATGGTCTGATCTAACCAGCGAGGGGTTGACCTCCAATGTAGAACACCGGTCGCCCATATTGGTGATGACCAGGTCCAATTTGTTGTCACCTCTGGTGGGGGTGTTGACCAGTTGATCCAGAGCATTCGAGTTTATAAATTCTAGGAAGCTTTGGGAAAGGGAGTTAGCACTTGAGTAGTTCTCCGAGTTAATGTTTGGATAATTGAATCACCCAATATTAGGACGTTTGGTAGGACCTTCATATTTTCCAGTGTCTCCTGTATCACAGAGTGGGGATCCTGGGTCATGGTGGGTGATTTGTAGCAAGCTACAATTTGAATTGCAGTTTTGCACGTTGTCAGTTGCACATGGATGACCTCTGAGGCATTGTGCTGCACCACTAACCTGGAGGTGTGGGTATCCTTGATGAATATAGATATACCCCTGCCTTTTGTGTTTTGGTCTGGGTTCTGTGGCCAAAAAGTATGGAATGAGTTATAACCTGGTAGTGCTGGGGTGCTCTCTGGAGCCTTAAACCAGGTTTCTGTTACTGCACATATATTGATGTTCTCCATACTGAGGAGTGCCTCAAGTGCATGCATTTTGAGGTTTAGACTTCTGACTTTGAGTAGCATTACCCTTAGTTTTTGGTTACTTGTGCTATTTAAGGTGGTGGGTTTGTCTTTTGAGCCTTGCCTAAAAAAGGCACTATGGGGGCGGCAAAGGCCTTGGCCAGTATTCAAAAGCCAAAGGGTAACAGGTGCAAGCCATTTCTTGTGAAGCAACATGGCTTGTTGAGCATGTCATCCCAGGCAGACAGATACTGGATCCCCTTTGAATGGCACCAGAAACTTAGCCAATTGTTGAAATTTATCATTTTTTTCTTTATACTGCGGCATCATTCTTGGTGAGGGTATGATGCTACTCAGGGTCAGGGTCAAACCAGCCTGGGCTACATGATCAGAGAGCTCTTCCATGTCTCTTTTCATGTAGTCCAGGAAGGTACGTCTCAGGTCATTCACACCAACATGGATAATGACAGAGTCATATTTGTACTTGTTCTGGAGTGACCTGAGTGCTTGTGTTATGTGGCAGATCCTGTCACCAGACAGGCAGCTAACTGTAATCTTCTCCTTTTCCAGCCTAGTTAGTGGGACATCAGTGTGCCTGATTATAGAGTTGCTTATTGCTAGTATGTTGGGTATGTTATTTTGCCTTAAGGGCTGTGATTGCGTGGCACACTGATTATGTGAAGTATGTGTTTCATGGTTTGTGATGGGGTGTGGAGGTTGCTTGGGTGTCTGCTTTGGAGGTCTCTCTTGCTTTTGCAGATTTTTATTTAGAGCCTCTGAGTATATTTTTGTGTATTTATGTGTGTTATTTGCCAGTGTTGGTTTAGTAGGTCTATGTGAGACTGGTGGTGTATTGCAAGTATTTTCCTTCTCCTCTTGACTGTCAATTCCAGTCTTGGGTTGAGAGAGCTTTGCCTCCAGTTTGGCTGTATAATTGCATCTCTCGCATATATTAGTGTTTGGTGGTAGGAGGAGAGGGTTGTCTGTGTACATGAGTCAGTTGTAACATTGCCTTAAAATGCCCAGATTCACCAGTTGGACTGGAGAGTACACCTGAAACTGCCCTTTGGACATGGTAAATGGAGTGAAATAGCCAAGTAATGGGACATTGGAATGGCTGCAGGCTGACTTGGTTGTCTGCTCTTCCATTTGCATTTGAAAGTTGGTTTCCCACAATTCTATTAGAATGGGTGGGGTTACATAATTAGGTATGCAGAGTTTATGTTAATTAGCATACAGATTGTACCTATTTTTCTTGGTCATTTGTTCAGATGTTTGATGTTTTCAGGTTGAGAGGTATGTTCGTAATCGTAAGTAAATATTTTTGCTTTACACTCGTCCTGTTCTTTACGGATATGTTCATTTTGAAAAAGTTATATAGATAGTTATAGCTTTTATTTTTTTTTATAGAAATTAACAAGTAAAAGTAAACCCATGTCTGCTTCAAATTAAAGACACAAGTCTGGCGCTCAGAAAAGGAAACTTAAATACGAAAAAGAAGCGAAAACATCACGCAGTCATCAATCAATAACAAAATTCTTTAAATATGGTGATGAAAAGAATTTAGTGCATAGTACTAATTATGAAGATAGCGATTATGAGAATTCAAAAATTCAAAAATCAGTCAAAGAGGAAATGACTGCCAGTGTTGCAACTGTCGTTGAACAAGGAAATGAGAAACCTCAAGAAGAACTAACTGTGAAAGAACATGATACAGTCGATACTTCAGTTATACATCATATCGAAAATCCTGCTGTAAAATACGATGATCCTGGTATGTGGTCTTGAGTAATTTTAAATAACTTGTGACAAGAAATAGTACAATTCACCACCTTTCAAGAATTCCAAAAGATATTTAACAAACTGCTAAAGGATGTTAATGGTAGAGAATTTCAACAGTTTCTTCTATATAAAAAATGAAAGATAACAGAACAAGTGAACATTTTCCACGAGAATGGCTAACATGGAGTGCATCAAAAGAAATTCTTTGCTGCCTACCATGTCGACTTTCTGAGATCCACTTAACAAAAATTTAAGCTGTTTAGATCAAGAAGGATTTTCACCTAAAAATAAACCTTGGAAAAAGTTATATGACATTTTGCCATCTCATGAAAATAGTGCTGAACATAGGAAACAATATCTAGTTTGGAAATGTCTTTTGGATTCATTAAAAGGACATGGAATTGATAAAGCCCTCCAACACCAAATTCAGTCTGAGACAACCAAGTGGAAAGCTATTCTGCAACGAATTTTAGTCGTAACACTTTTTTTGGCATCTAGAGGTTTAACATTTCAAGGAGAGAACACAACAATTGGAAATGTTCACAATGGAAATTTTTTAGGGCTTTTGGAACTAATTGCAAAATATGATGAAGTAACATGACAACACCTTGCTAAAGTTCAACAAAATCAGATAGAAGAAGGAAGAAATATGAAAGGATCTGTTCATTATTTGGAGTAGAATTCTCAAAATGAGTTTATAGGCCTTTGTGCAGACCAAGTTCTTAACACCATTCTTGATCAAAGAAGGGACTCAATTTTTTATGGCATAATTGTTGTTGCAACACCAGATATCATGCACAATGAACAAAATGTCCTGATTCTCAGATATGTATTTCAAAACAAAGATTTAAATGAATTTAAAGTAAATGAATGTTTCATCGAATTCATAAATTTTACTGGGAAAACTGGACAGAAAATAACTGAAGAAATACTTGTTACTCTTGAAAAACACAATATACCACTTTAAGATTGCCGTTCACAAGGGTACGATAATGGCGCCAATATGCATGGTAAAGTAATCAGCGTTCAAACCCGCATCCTAGAAAAGAACAAATTTTCAGTGTTCTTCCCCTGTGGTGCACATTCAGTAAATTGCGTAGGAGTGAGTGCTGCAAAAATCAATCCAGATGTTATAAAATTTTTCGGAAAAATAGAGAGCTTGTACACTTTTTTCGCTCATAGTCCTGCACATTGGGAGGTACTTAGGAAACACATACCATTATCTCTTCAAAGTGTGTCAGAAACAAGATGGAGTGAAAGAATTCAAGATGTGCATCCAATCATCAAACATTACCCTGGTGTACTTGCTGCGATAGATGACATTCTTAGTGAGATGGCTACAGGATTAACTCCATCAGCACTAAATATTATTAAATGTTTGAAGAAATATTTCAGTTCTTATAAAGGTCTGTTGATGACAATATTATGGCATAAAATACTAGCCAGTATTGATAATAGCAATATTGTCACACAAAGTATAGGATTATCTCTTGATATATAGACCGCCTTGATAAAAGACTTAGTGGAAGAAATTCAGATGTTGCGTGATTTGTGGGAAAACATTGTTCATGAAACTAAAGCAGTTGCGTCAGCAATAGAAATCTAACACCAATTTCCCAAAAAGCGCACAAATTCTGAAAACTCTGAAGAAGACTTCTAAAATTCTGTCGTGTACCAGGTGTTGAATTTTATTATCAATGATATAAAAACAAGATTTGAAGCAGCGAATAATATTTGAGAATTATTCTCTCCAATTTTAAATTTTCAGGATTTGGACAAAGATCAGCTAACCACAAAAGTAGCAATACTTGTAAAAGCTTACAAAAGTGATTTGTCAGATGATTTAATAAATGAAGTACTTCACCTTAAAACAATCCACAAGACTATTTTTGGTTTGGAAAGGTCACCAATTAAACTTCTTAATTTACTATATGAAAAAAAACTGCAAGAAATGTTTGGCAATGTCTGCCTTGCATTGAAATGATTTTGTACTATTCCAGTAACTGTCTCGTCCACTGACAGATCGTTCAGTAAATTGGCAAACTCATTAAAAATGTGGCATAGAAATTCCACTAGCCAAGAACAGCTTAATCAGTTTGCAATTTTATGCATAGAAAATGATTTTGTTAAAAAAGTCGATTACTCATAAATAATTGAAATATTTGCTGTAATGGAAGCTAGAAAGTACACTTTCCAATAATTTTGTTGTTTTTTTATAAATATAATTATGGGGGCACGCAAAAAAATCTAGCCTTGGGGCCCACTTCAGCATGTGGGGGCCATGGGGAGCAATGCTTTTGAGGCCATTCACAGTCACTACAAACTCCATTGCCCTTCTTTGGCAAGCCTGCTGATGTCATTCACTTTGAAATACACCTTTGGGGAAAGAGTATCCCAGAAATCTTTATGGTACATCCTATAACTGCATAATGCTGTAGTGTGATATACTAGTTAGGTAGGAGTTCTATTCCCAGACATGGCAAGTATGGATGTTTGTCTGTGTAGGGAGCAATGCTTTTGAGGCCATTCATGGTCACCACAACTTCCATTGTCCTTCTTTGGCAAGCCTGCTGATGTCATTCACTTTGAAATACACCTTTGGGGAAGAAGCGGAACATGAATTTCTGTGGTGAGTCCTATAACTGTGTAATGCTGTAGTATACTATAGCAGTTTAGTAGGAGTTCTCTTCCCAGACATGGCAAGTGTGGATGTTTGTTCGTCTGTGTAGAGAGCAATGCTTTTGAGGAAATTGATGGTCACTGCAACCTCCATTGCCTTTATTTAGCAAGCCTGCTGGTATTATTCATTTTGAAATACACCTTTGGATAAAGAGTAATCCAGTAATATCCATAGTGCATCCTATAACTGTGTAATTCTGTAGTGTGCTATACCTAGTTAGGTAGGAGTTCTCTTCCCAGATATGGCAAGTGTGGATGTGTGTTTGTGTAGGGAGAAATGCTTTTGAGGCCATTCACAGTCACTACAACCTCCACTGACCTTCTTTGGCAAGCCTGCTGATGTCATTCACTTTAAAATACACCTTTGGGGAAGGAATACTCCAATAATCTCCATGGCACATCCTCTAACTGTGTAATGTTGTAGTGTGTTATATTAGTTAGATAAGAGTACTATTCCCAGCCATGGCAAGTGTGGATGTTTGTGCATTTGTTTGTCTGTGGAGGGAGTGATGCTTTTGGCACCATTCACAGACACTACAACCTCCATTGCTCTTCTTTGGCAAGCCTGCTGATGTCATTCACTTTGAAATACACCTTTGGGAAAGGAGTAGCCCAGTAATCTCCGTGGCGCATGCTATAACTGCATAATACTGTAGTGTGATGTACTAGTTAGGGAGGAGTTCCAATCCCAGACATGGCAACTATGAGACTTGGTGTGTGTGTAATTCGTATCCTGTGTGGAAGTGGTGGTGAGTGTGTAATACCTAGACTCACTGTGGAGTGGTTTTTGCAAATTTCTTATATGGTGAGCTTATTATATGTCACAATGTCCACCTTACAAGGATAACAGATGTCAAACAGCAGAGAGGCTGGGGTAGACAATCCATACCCTTACATGTGAAATCAAGGCTTGGTGAACAATTTAGGCAGCCCTTGTATTACCCAGAGAACACTCTCAACCCATGTCTCATACAACAAACACACTCGGCTAAGCAACAACAACTATGTTGGTAGTTCCCTGCACATTGCCCACTGATAGTAAACATGGTGTGATTGCAGTGGACTACAGAGGGGCATAGCATCCTGTCCCATCCCTACAACAGGCACATAATTGAATACAGTGCTCCTTCACTATGTTCCCCACTGGATG
>NC_056746.1:986621844-986631844 GCF_019279795.1 Protopterus annectens | reverse complement strand
TTCTGCCAAGTGTCTGTATGTGTGCATGTGTGTATATATGTAGGGCACAGCATTTTAAAGCCACAAACTCCTATTACAATACTCATTGCCACACAGTATTAGGGATAGTGATGTTGCTGCCCATAGGAGAGGCATGACAATGCATCACCCTACTATGCCTGTGGCATGTGCATTAGATGCATATCCCTGTAGTAGCACTATTGGAATGGGCAAGGAGTTGTATTGCAGTCCTGGTCAATGTGTGATGGTGGGTATGTCAGAGTGTCATTATGGGTTCCAGTGCGTATAATATCCACAGTGGGGTGTGAGTGCCGGGTATACTGTCATTACAATATGGTACCCTCAGTACATATACCATGTTCCACTGTATGGTGAACACTGTTACCATCAACCATACAGGTAACTGATAACACTATTCAGCCCAGTTATGCATGTGCTGTGTGCAGCCTACCTGTACCACATTGGACACACTGATGAGTTAGTTAGCAGTGATAAGCCCAGGTCTCTCTGATGTGTGTCTGTCTGTTATGTGTTTGTTAATGTATATATGATGGTATGTCACAGTATGTATTGTCCATATACAACCATTACATCCCCCATTATCATATTGTACATGCCTGGGGATGTTTTGCATGTAACAAGTAGCCTGGAACACACCTTATCCTAAACGATGTGTGGTGTGTGCAATTAAAGCCACACACATTAGTAGCACTACATACCTAGGTAGGGGTCTAGTCCCAGTGTTGCCAAGTAAGAGTGTGCATGTATGTGGAGGGATCTACTTCAGGTTGCTGAATATACATGCACCAGGGTGTCTTCTGTCCATGTGGCTCAGGCAGTAACTGTTATACAGACCTGGGACACATGTTCAACTGTACCCAGGATATGGCACAGCCATGGTGTCACCACAGTGCCATACCCCTTGTGAGATATGACAGCAGACCATCCTCCTGCTGACACATGCACACCTACATCACAAATGGATAACATTATGGAGACCGCAATCACTCAGTGTTACTAACAGCTATAATGCATCATGGCTGGATAGCTACACTACCTGACATGTAAGCATTAAACATTACTGCTGACAACATGTTACACAGCAGTACATTGGCACACTGTAGTACAGTCACTGTGTGCATCAGAACCATATTAGCCTGACCCTGCATTGATGTTATGGATGACAGGGATGTGGCACAGCTATCATAGGTTCATAGGTTCACAGGTTGGTACTAGGCTATCGGCCCTAAGGCCTATGCAAGCCTAGCCATAACAATTCCCTGGAAATTTTTTCCCACAATATTTACTTCTCTGGGCCCCTGTCTAGCAGGGTGACTGACATGATCCCCGGGGTGAATTTCCTATCTCCCATCCAATCATCAAGGTTCCTTTTGAAGAGGGCCAATGAGGCGCTCTGCTTGACATGTATGGGCAGTCTATTCCAGAGTATGGGGAGTCTCTGGGTCAGGAACCTATCCCTCCAACATGTTTTGTTCATTGTGATGATAAAGTTTAGATCCCTGGAGTGTGTGGCTCTGAGGGATTGGGATTTCTTTAAGTGTAGCATGTCCAACAGCTCAGGGTTTGACATGGCATTGTATGTTAAGCAGAGATCGCCTCTGAGTAGACGATATGCCACAGAGTATAGCTGGAGTTTTTTTAGACGGTTAGCATATGGCATCTGCTTTAGGCCTGTGATTCTTTTAGTGAGGTATTTCTGTGGCCTTTCCAGCTGTTGCAGATGTCTTGTGAGGTACATACCAAGTGGGGCATTATACTCTATAATGGGTCTAATGAGGGATGAGTACAGTGGGATAATGACCTCCTTTTTTCTGGATGAAAAGCCCTTAGTGATGAGGTGTGCCACATAGAAGGATTTGCTGACTGTTGTGGCGATGTGGTTATTGAAAGTGAGACCACTGTCCACTTGTGTCCCTAAGTCTCTCATCACACTTTCGATGTTTAGTGTCCTGC
Organism: Protopterus annectens; assembly: GCF_019279795.1. Taxonomy (NCBI): domain Eukaryota; kingdom Metazoa; phylum Chordata; order Ceratodontiformes; family Protopteridae; genus Protopterus; species Protopterus annectens. The sequence continues at coordinate 986,629,870 of NC_056746.1, read as the reverse complement.
CACCTATGCGGTAGTTAATGGGTACATGTTTTATTCCAAAGGGGATAACTATACATTTCTTGGCATTAAGCTTGAGCCCATGGCTCTGGCACCAGGCATCTGTTTCTGTAAGGCCCTTTTGTATAATATCCACATCATTTGGGGATTCAATAATGGCTCCCAGTTTGCAGTCATCTGCAAACTTTGTTAGCCAGAGTCCCTTAGTGTTGGCCTGTACTTCAGAGAAGTAGATGCCAAACAAGAGTGATCCCAGGACTGAACCCTGAGGTACTCCACTTGTCAGTTGTCTGAAGCTGGATTTGGAGTCGGCTACTTTTACAGTCAGAGTTCTGTCAGTAAGCCAGTTTGCAACCCATCGAGTGACATAGGGATTTATGCCCAGCTTAGTAAATTTATTTATGATTCATATGCACAGGGTGTGTTGTTAATTTTCCAGAGACCTAGGGTGGGCCATACATTTGACAGCATGTGTGCGAGTGAGGGGTGTAAGTTACTGATATGGGTGTGATAATGTGGTGTGTGTAGGTATGGGGTTACCCTAGGTGTGTTTGTATTGTGTGTAGGTATGCATGCACACAGTTCTGCCATGTGGCTGCCCTATACAGGTTTTTCTTGGACAGCTGCAGACCATACCTGGCAGGGTGTGCAGTTCACTGCTTTTGGCCATGAACACATGGTCTGTGCCTGCCAGGGGTTCCACGGGCACGTCCAGGTACAGGACTTGATATGCTACTCTCCCCTGATGATGACATATGTCTGCTGGAACCAGGTCCCTCCTGGGACTGGCCAGGGCCACATGCACATGGCCTGTTGTGGTGTGGACAGTGGCCCCCTGAAATGCTGGGGTTGGTATTGCCACTACAGGAGTGGCTTGGTGTCCTTGCATGTCCACATTGACCTCCAGATGTTGGTGTTGCTGGCCTACATCAACACGGCCTTCACCCTACTCCCACCACATGCTCTAGCACAGACAATCCACGGTCGATGAGGCCCACCATCTCACCCAACCATGACTCCTGTATAATCACGGAGGGGACCTGCAAAATCACAGATGTTGCCACTTACAGATGAAAAAGCAGCACTCTGCAGCCTCAAACCCTGTCTGGTGTACAGTTCCATATGTGCCTGCACCCCCATGACAGCCTGAAACATGCATCTGGTGGTACCAGATGTGGCACTTCTGCCAGGGGCACGATGACCAGCGGCCCTCCCATGAGCCTTCCAGTACATCTGCCTATGTGGTGCCCTGCTGGACATCTGGCTATGCCTGCTGTGTCCTGACACAGCAGCCATAGATACCACATGGTCCTGTGTACTGCCACCAACCACCAACTGTCCCTCTGCTATGGAAACGGGTGATGGGGTATCTATAGGCACTGTGACTGTGTACGGGGATGGGGTAGATAACAGCGGGATGTCAAATGATGGCACAGTTTTGGCCTCTGACAACCCCATCTGTGCCTCAACACACCTATCATCATTTTTAGTGTCTGTATGGACACCAACATCAGATTGCATGCAGGAAGGACCCTGACCCACCTCGCCACCTGTGAGGGAAAAACAAGAAATGCACTTTACAACCTGTACGGCATTGCTTAACAGTACACACACATACACACACACATACACACACACACACACACACATACACACACACACACAAACACACACACCCTGACATTCCACCATAATACCTACCTGTCGCTGAGTTTACAGACTGTCCCATGTTTATTCACATAAATTCACCATTCTGCATCACACTTGGAAACTTACAGCCTTTAATACCAATCATGAATGTATCATTCTTCTAATTGCCTAGACATGTGATCACAAAACATGACCTGTTACTTCATTACCTCTTTGACTTGATTGGAGTAGATTTTACAAGGACTCACTGCTGTCATCCAGTGTTCAGCCTGGGTATGTTGGGACATCATGAGCATGGCCCCATATGTTAGGGGCTACTACGGTCACTCAATAATGTCACGCACTGGAATGTCATATGTAACTATTACTCTTTTGCTCAATTAACTTATTAAACCAAAACGCAAACTAAAAACCAATGAGAGCGGTAGAAACCAGGTTTTCTACCGCTCTCATTGGTTTTTAGTTTGCGTTTTGTTTTAACAAGTTTGTTCATGATTTTTTGTGGTTTGTGTCAACTTATTATTTGGACAACAGTAATATTTGGATACACTCCCTGGTGTTGTCTAGTAATTCCCCAATGCATCTGTAGTGCTGCATACATGGATAGTTTTTCTCCTTTCTGCTGATTGCACTTTTAACAGTATACCTGGTGTCTAGTTTCCCTCCCAATGCATGTTCCATGCTACAGACCTTATTATAATATTAGCTGTCCTGAGATTACATATCAGAGAAGTATTCCTGGTGTCTCATGTGTCAGTCCATGTCCTTGTACTGCACGATTCCAAAGGGAAGTGCTGACGTATGAACAACCCCACAATCACACATGTGCATACATGGACACCCACACAAACACACACACACACATACACACATCATTCATTCATCAAACCCCCTCCACTCCAACAGATTGCACTTACAGACAAAATACCCCCCCCCCACACACACACACACTTACAGGTGAGGTTGCACAAAGGTAGTACACACAGACCTCCCATTACCCATCTGTCAACATGCATAACATATGGTACTCAACAGCATGCAGTGCAGCTATAGTCAATCCATGCTAGCAACAGTATACATGTGTGTGATGCATGGGCTGTGTTAGTAGGTGATGCCCCTTCCCCTGAGAAACACTGCAACCATGTACACAGATGCCCTTCCCCTGGAAAACACTACAACCATGTACACAGTATTCCTGTGCACCTGTTCTGCACTCTGCCATGTATATGTACCATACCTCATAGGTGTACACCCCATTGCTGAATGCGTATTACTGTGTCAGTTATGTCTGCTCTAATGCTCAGCCCCCTATGTGTTTGTCAAACACATACTTGGGATAATATGTGGACACATGTCATTTGTGAATGCCTGATGTCTGATTTACAGATGTCATCACCAGCAGTTCATGCATGACCAATGCGATACTATTACACTGACAACTGTCAAACCTTACCATGTCTATGGGGAGTGTGCACACCCTTATTGATATGATGCCCTCTTCCTTGATATGCCATGGGACCACATTACTGTATATGTTAACATTACATGAGCCTATGTGACATATGCCCTGTACAATCAAATGCAGTGTCTAACAAATGTGTTAGTTGTGCTGATGCTGATTGAGATGCATACACTTAATGGGTGCATATGTGTGTGCATGCCCTTATCATGATGGTTTGTTGCACCTACTGTTATGTTCATAGGTTGGTACTAGGCTATCCGCCCTAGTACACACATACAAGCCTAGACATAACAATTCCCTGGCTACTTCTTCCCACAGTATTTACTTCCACTTGTGTACTACAGCAGTCACTATTCCTGGCAGGGGTATACTAGCATGGGCCATCTGCATTTGCCAGTATATGGTCCGTCTGCCCTACACATGTCCCCCATCTATGCATGACTGCAAAGTCAACTCATGTGCACATCCCTTGGTGTTCACCCACTGCCATCACTATTGCTGTGGAGTCAGGGTTACGTCTGCCACAGTTCCTGACCCTGACTGTGTGCAGATACAGCCATTCATAGCATCCTTTGGATCCCTGCTGCAGTGCACTGGTGTGTCATGATGACACCCCTCCCCACCTTCAGCTTTTTTGCAGATGCTTGACAACTATGGTCTGCACATGTGTGTCAGTTTGCAGTGTCCCAAACACTGAACACCATGTGTAACAGCCTAGTCCCAGCTAATGAATGGCAAACATACAGGTGTGAACTGTCACAATACAGATGGGGAGGTGGGCCTGAGGTGGGGTGTGGCATTTGTTGTGCAGCACATGTATCTCACATGATACTGTCTGTAGGTTTCCAACATGGTCATGGTACACCAGTACACATTGCAACGCATGACTTTTGGAGACCTCTTCTGTTATGCATACACTACCTGTAGAGACCTGGCTGATGTTTCCTGTGGTACACCTGTCACATCTGATTACCCTAACCCATAGGCCACACGTATGCAGGGTCCAGGCAATTGCTGACACTGGTACTGCACAGCCAGTACTTGCTAGATATTCCTACACCCCCCCCCCCTCAGTGTTGTGGCAAGTTACTAGGCAGCCCACATGACCAGTTTGCTACATGTAACATCATCTGTCTTGGATGGCCATCTGTTTATTTACTACATCATTCCTGTCCCATACATCCTTGCCACATAAATGACTGTCTGCACTGTTTGCCATGGTATATGTAATGGTGAGGTATGGCTACATGTCTGGCTCATGGGTGCTACCTGTTGGGTATGGGGCCCATGCCATGACCTCCCATTACCCATCTGTCAACATGCATAACATATGGTACTCAACAGCATGCAGTGCAGCTATAGTCAATCCATGCTAGCAACAGTATACATGTGTGTGATGCATGGGCTGTGTTAGTAGGTGATGCCCCTTCCCCTGAGAAACACTGCAACCATGTACACAGATGCCCTTCCCCTGGAAAACACTACAACCATGTACACAGTATTCCTGTGCACCTGTTCTGCACTCTGCCATGTATATGTACCATACCTCATAGGTGTACACCCCATTGCTGAATGCGTATTACTGTGTCAGTTATGTCTGCTCTAATGCTCACAGCCCCTATGTGTTTGTCAAACACATACTTGGGATAATATGTGGACACATGTCATTTGTGAATGCCTGATGTCTGATTTACAGATGTCATCACCAGCAGTTCATGCATGACCAATGCGATACTATTACACTGACAACTGTCAAACCTTACCATGTCTATGGGGAGTGTGCACACCCTTATTGATATGATGCCCTCTTCCTTGATATGCCATGGGACCACATTACTGTATATGTTAACATTACATGAGCCTATGTGACATATGCCCTGTACAATCAAATGCAGTGTCTAACAAATGTGTTAGTTGTGCTGATGCTGATTGAGATGCATACACTTTATGGGTGCATATGTGTGCATGCCCTTATCATGATGGTTTGTTGCACCTACTGTTATGTTCATAGGTTGGTACTAGGCTATCCGCCCTAGTACACACATACAAGCCTAGACATAACAATTCCCTGGCTACTTCTTCCCACAGTATTTACTTCCACTTGTGTACTACAGCAGTCACTATTCCTGGTAGGTATACTAGCATGGGCCATCTGCATTTGCCAGTATATGGTCCGTCTGCCCTACACATGTCCCCCATCTATGCATGACTGCAAAGTCAACTCATGTGCACATCCCTTGGTGTTCACCCACTGCCATCACTATTGCTGTGGAGTCAGGGTTACGTCTGCCACAGTTCCTGACCCTGACTGTGTGCAGATACAGCCATTCATAGCATCCTTTGGATCCCTGCTGCAGTGCACTGGTGTGTCATGATGACACCCCTCCCCACCTTCAGCTTTTTTGCAGATGCTTGACAACTATGGTCTGCACATGTGTGTCAGTTTGCAGTGTCCCAAACACTGAACACCATGTGTAACAGCCTAGTCCCAGCTAATGAATGGCAAACATACAGGTGTGAACTGTCACAATACAGATGGGGAGGTGGGCCTGAGGTGGGGTGTGGCATTTGTTGTGCAGCACATGTATCTCACATGATACTGTCTGTAGGTTTCCAACATGGTCATGGTACACCAGTACACATTGCAACGCATGACTTTTGGAGACCTCTTCTGTTATGCATACACTACCTGTAGAGACCTGGCTGATGTTTCCTGTGGTACACCTGTCACATCTGATTACCCTAACCCATAGGCCACACGTATGCAGGGTCCAGGCAATTGCTGACACTGGTACTGCACAGCCAGTACTTGCTAGATATTCCTACACCCCCCCCCCCTCAGTGTTGTGGCAAGTTACTAGGCAGCCCACATGACCAGTTTGCTACATGTAACATCATCTGTCTTGGATGGCCATCTGTTTATTTACTACATCATTCCTGTCCCATACATCCTTGCCACATAAATGACTGTCTGCACTGTTTGCCATGGTATATGTAATGGTGAGGTATGGCTACATGTCTGGCTCATGGGTGCTACCTGTTGGGTATGGGGCCCATGCCATGCCATGTATGATGTGTGCAAGCCATGGCTGCCTCTGTTGCAGATAAGTGTGCACATTTAATGGCCAAACATCTTGGACAGCAGACCAATACTTGATGTGACATTGGGGATGTGTACATGCTGGAAGGTGCATTTCCATGACAAATGCATGCAGTCAGTACCTCAACAGCTGCTTCCACTATATTTTATCTGGAGTGTGTGTGCACACATATGCTTCAAGTGTTTGTGAAGGTATGTATTCCCCATATTTGCTGCCCTTACCTAATATTCCAAATTACACACTCATTGCTCATGTTGGGACCACATTGCAGGTTTTAAGGGCTGTGGACTGCAGTATTATGATATGCTGTAGTGTAAATCTGTAACAGTTGCCATTGTAATACTGGTATATACACTGTTGTAGCACTATATAAGGGTGATGTTTCACACATGTCCCTACTCTAGGCCATTTGTCCCACCATTATGTTCATCTTTGTGGACACATTTTGCAATGACAGAATGTTAGTTATATTGCAGGAGTCTGAAATACCCTTCTGATATACCATCATCATCACCACTGTGACACAGTGCAGTTAACATCAACAATACGTAAACATATATGGCATGCATTATGGGTAGGTGTATTCAATCTGTGCATGGAATGTAGCATAGACATAACATGACTGGTGTATTGACAAGCCTGAGCAAAAACCATACTCACCAGCTACAGGTTGCTACCTTGGAGGTATACCAGAGTGACCTACATAAGTGTGTGAGAGATGTGATGTCAGTAGCCACAGCTGTGGCATTGGTACAGGGTGGGTGCAGCATTACAGTACATGAACAGTACAAGTCCACAATACTACAGCTTATGCGCATGTGTTTATTACTACTACACAGCAACTGACTTATATATATGTCGTCTCACATATGCATGATCTACCTATACAGATGCGGATGGATACACAACAGTGCTCTACTGATGTGCCTGTGGCCTTACCTGCATGCTCCTCTGCCAGTGTGTGGGTAACATCCACCTCCATTATACTCTCTGCCAGTTGTTGTGTGTGCGGATAGGCAGGTGACACAAGGCTGGCAAGGAGCTCCTCAACACATGTCTGTTGAGGATGGATGGCATGACACCCCCTGTTGCAAGGTGATCCCCCGGACTGCAGCAGCATGCCAACGGGCATTTTGAAGTAGGTCAATGCAATGATGCTGGACCTACTCGTAACTTCAGTTATGCGGGCTGACATCATTTACCCTGTGGACAATATTGTTCCACTGCGCAGTCCACCCCTGCTGCTCATGGGCTGTTCTGCTGAACAAAATCTGGTAGTGCTGTACCAGGTGTGTGATGATGACCTGATTTTTGTCCACTGAATAGAGAGGAAGCCTGCCATGCAACATCTTGCCTGAAAGACATAAAGATGGAAACAGGTCTGAGCAACTCATACAGCAAGGCTACCATAGTTCTTAATATACATCTCTGTCTACCCCCCACCTTATCTGTGACAACAATCTGATCACACAACTCAATAAGTATGGTTACAGCATACCTAAAATTGGGACATATATTGTATTGTACCACACTTTGTGCTGTGTGTTTGTAGCCATGTTCCCTGTGGGGACACTATCATTGATGGCCTGTTACGGACAATGTCACCTGCATGCCATTGTAAGGACCACTATGGTTCCATATATGCATGTGGTCTGTTTGCCATGTGATTGCTGCACATCTGCTGTTATGTTGGGATATATATGCATGCTGCTGGACATGATCCAGAATGTCTGAACTATTACTACCCACAACATGTTCTATAACAGTGACACAATATCATGTTTAGGGAACAGTTGACAACAGAACCACCTCTCCT